>NW_027167751.1:0-156084 GCF_040954835.1 Lepisosteus oculatus | reverse complement strand
GTTTTTCCAGGAAACAGCAAAACAACACCTTTCCTGCACTGCAGATACATCCTAAAGCACAGCAAAGGCATTCGAAAATGTGTAGGTGTTGTTCCAACACTAACCCTAACCCTAGCTCGGACACTTTTGGAACAGACTTCCAAATCCCTGCTTTAAAAACTGTGTTCAAAAAAGTCCACAAATGACTCCCAATTAGTCAGAATCATGTCAATTACCAGTCCACAGTTATTGTTTAATGCATCTAGAGTGAAAGGGATTCAATTCTGTGGCATTGCTTTTTTGAAAGAACTGCTGCTGGAAAGACATTTCAAACATGCCATTATCGAGTGGTTTTCACGTCAGCATTACAATTACCAGAAAGGTTGGGCCAAAATTGTTCTTTCCTCTAGTTTTCAAAACAGAAAAGAAGAAAGTCTAGCATGTACAAAGTGTGGATTGAGAATTTTGATTTTCAACCATTTTTGACAGGCGCGCGGCTTAGCAAAAACGGCAAAATTGGGTCAAATTTGTTTTTCCAGGAAACAGCAAAACAACACCTTTCCTGCACTGCAGATACATCCTAAAGCACAGCAAAGGCACTCGAAAATGTGTAGGTGTTGTTCCAACACTAACCCTAACCCTAAATCGGACACTTTTGGAACAGACTTCCAAATCCCAGCTTTAAAAACTGTGTTCAAAAAAGTCCACAAATGACTCCCAATTAGTCAGAATCATGTCAATTACCAGTCCACAGTTATTGTTTAATGCATCTAGAGTGAAAGGGATTCAATTCTGTGGCATTGCTTTTTTGAAAAAACTGCTGCTTGAAAGACATTTCAAACATGCCATTATCGAGTGGTTTTCACGTCAGCATTACAATTACCAGAAAGGTTGGGCCAAAATTGTTCTTTCCTCTAGTTTTCAAAACAGAAAAGAAGAAAGTTTAGCATGTACAAAGTGTGGATTGAGAATTTTGATTTTCGACCATTTTTGACAGGCGCGCGGCTTAGCAAAAACGGCAAAATTGGGTCAAATTTGTTTTTCCAGGAAACAGCAAAACAACACCTTTCCTGCACTGCAGATACATCCTAAAGCACAGCAAAGGCACTCGAAAATGTGTAGGTGTTGTTCCAACACTAACCCTAACCCTAGCTCGGACACTTTTGGAACAGACTTCCAAATCCCTGCTTTAAAAACTGTGTTCAAAAAAGTCCACAAATGACTCCCAATTAGTCAGAATCATGTCAATTACCAGTCCACAGTTATTGTTTAATGCATCTAGAGTGAAAGGGATTCAATTCTGTGGCATTCCTTTTTTGACAAAACTGCTGCTGGAAAGACATTTCAAACATGCCATTATCGAGTGGTTTTCACGTCAGCATTACAATTACTAGAAAGGTTGGGCCAAAATTGTTCTTTCCTCTAGTTTTCAAAACAGAAAAGAAGAAAGTTTAGCATGTACAAAGTGTGGATTGAGAATTTTGATTTTCGACCATTTTTGACAGGCGCGCGGCTTAGCAAAAACGGCAAAATTGGGTCAAATTTGTTTTTCCAGGAAACAGCAAAACAACACCTTTCCTGCACTGCAGATACATCCTAAAGCACAGCAAAGGCACTCGAAAATGTGTAGGTGTTGTTCCAACACTAACCCTAACCCTAGCTCGGACACTTTTGGAACAGACTTCCAAATCCCTGCTTTAAAAACTGTGTTCAAAAAAGTCCACAAATGACTCCCAATTAGTCAGAATCATGTCAATTACCAGTCCACAGTTATTGTTTAATGCATCTAGAGTGAAAGGGATTCAATTCTGTGGCATTGCTTTTTTGACAAAACTGCTGCTGGAAAGACATTTCAAACATGCCACTATCGAGTGGTTTTCACGTGAGCATTACAATTACCAGAAAGGATGGGCCAAAATTGTTCTTTCCTCTAATTTTCAAAACAGAAAAGAAAAAAGTTTAGCATGTACAAAGTGTGGATTGAGAATTTTGATTTTCGACCATTTTTGACAGGCGCGCGGCTTAGCAAAAACGGCAAAATTGGGTCAAATTTGTTTTTCAAGGAAACAGCAAAACAACACCTTTCCTGCACTGCAGATACATCCTAAAGCACAGCAAAGGCATTCGAAAATGTGTAGGTGTTGTTCCAACACTAACCCTAACCCTAGCTCGGACACTTTTGGAACAGACTTCCAAATCCCTGCTTTAAAAACTGTGTTCAAAAAAGTCCACAAATGACTCCCAATTAGTCAGAATCATGTCAATTACCAGTCCACAGTTATTGTTTAATGCATCTAGAGTGAAAGGGATTCAATTCTGTGGCATTGCTTTTTTGAAAAAACTGCTGCTGGAAAGACATTTCAAACATGCCACTATCGAGTGGTTTTCACGTGAGCATTACAATTACCAGAAAGGATGGGCCAAAATTGTTCTTTCCTTTAATTTTCAAAACAGAAAAGAAAAAAGTTTAGCATGTACAAAGTGTGGATTGAGAATTTTGATTTTCGACCATTTTTGACAGGCGCGCGGCTTAGCAAAAACGGCAAAATTGGGTCAAATTTGTTTTTCAAGGAAACAGCAAAACAACACCTTTCCTGCACTGCAGATACATCCTAAAGCACAGCAAAGGCACTCGAAAATGTGTAGGTGTTGTTCCAACACTAACCCTAACCCTAGCTCGGACACTTTTGGAACAGACTTCCAAATCCCTGCTTTAAAAACTGTGTTCAAAAAAGTCCACAAATGACTCAAAATTAGTCAGAATCATGTCAATTACCAGTCCACAGTTATTGTTTAATGCATCTAGAGTGAAAGGGATTCAATTCTGTGGCATTGCTTTTTTGACAAAACTGCTGCTGGAAAGACATTTCAAACATGCCATTATCGAGTGGTTTTCACGTCAGCATTACAATTACTAGAAAGGTTGGGCAAAAATTGTTCTTTCCTCTAGTTTTCAAAACAGAAAAGAAGAAAGTTTAGCATGTACAAAGTGTGGATTGAGAATTTTGATTTTCGACCATTTTTGACAGGCGCGCGGCTTAGCAAAAACGGCAAAATTGGGTCAAATTTGTTTTTCCAGGAAACAGCAAAACAACACCTTTCCTGCACTGCAGATACATCCTAAAACACAGCAAAGGCACTCGAAAATGTGTAGGTGTTGTTCCAACACTAACCCTAACCCTAGCTCGGACACTTTTGGAACAGACTTCCAATCCCTGCTTTAAAAACTGTGTTCAAAAAAGTCCACAAATGACTCCCAATTAGTCAGAATCATGTCAATTACCAGTCCACAGTTATTGTTTAATGCATCTAGAGTGAAAGGGATTCAATTCTGTGGCATTGCTTTTTTGACAAAACTGCTGCTGGAAAGACATTTCAAACATGCCATTATCGAGTGGTTTTCACGTCAGCATTACAATTACCAGAAAGGTTGGGCCAAAATTGTTCTTTCCTCTAGTTTTCAAAACAGAAAAGAAGAAAGTCTAGCATGTACAAAGTGTGGATTGAGAATTTTGATTTTCGACCATTTTTGACAGGCGCGCGGCTTAGCAAAAACGGCAAAATTGGGTCAAATTTGTTTTTCCAGGAAACAGCAAAACAACACCTTTCCTGCACTGCAGATACATCCTAAAGCACAGCAAAGGCACTCGAAAATGTGTAGGTGTTGTTCCAACACCAACCCTAACCCTAGCTCGGACACTTTTGGAACAGACTTCCAAATCCCTGCTTTAAAAACTGTGTTCAAAAAAGTCCACAAATGACTCCCAATTAGTCAGAATCATGTCAATTACCAGTCCACAGTTATTGTTTAATGCATCTAGAGTGAAAGGGATTCAATTCTGTGGCATTGCTTTTTTCACAAAACTGCTGCTGGAAAGACATTTCAAACATGCCATTATCGAGTGGTTTTCACGTCAGCATTACAATTACTAGAAAGGTTGGGCCAAAATTATTCTTTCCTCTAGTTTTCAAAACAGAAAAGAAGAAAGTTTAGCATGTACAAAGTGTGGATTGAGAATTTTGATTTTCGACCATTTTTGACAGGCGCGCGGCTTAGCAAAAACGGCAAAATTGGGTCAAATTTGTTTTTCCAGGAAACAGCAAAACAACACCTTTCCTGCACTGCAGATACATCCTAAAACACAGCAAAGGCACTCGAAAATGTGTAGGTGTTGTTCCAACACTAACCCTAACCCTAGCTCGGACACTTTTGGAACAGACTTCCAAATCCCTGCTTTAAAAACTGTGTTCAAAAAAGTCCACAAATGACTCCCAATTAGTCAGAATCATGTCAATTACCAGTCCACAGTTATTGTTTAATGCATCTAGAGTGAAAGGGATTCAATTCTGTGGCATTGCTTTTTTGACAAAACTGCTGCTGGAAAGACATTTCAAACATGCCATTATCGAGTGGTTTTCACGTCAGCATTACAATTACCAGAAAGGTTGGGCCAAAATTGTTCTTTCCTCTAGTTTTCAAAACAGAAAAGAAGAAAGTCTAGCATGTACAAAGTGTGGATTGAGAATTTTGATTTTCGACCATTTTTGACAGGCGCGCGGCTTAGCAAAAACGGCAAAATTGGGTCAAATTTGTTTTTCCAGGAAACAGCAAAACAACACCTTTCCTGCACTGCAGATACATCCTAAAGCACAGCAAAGGCACTCGAAAATGTGTAGGTGTTGTTCCAACACTAACCCTAACCCTAGCTCGGACACTTTTGGAACAGACTTCCAAATCCCTTCTTTAAAAACTGTGTTCAAAAAAGTCCACAAATGACTCCCAATTAGTCAGAATCATGTCAATTACCAGTCCACAGTTATTGTTTAATGCATCTAGAGTGAAAGGGATTCAATTCTGTGGCATTGCTTTTTTGACAAAACTGCTGCTGGAAAGACATTTCAAACATGCCATTATCGAGTGGTTTTCACGTCAGCATTACAATTACTAGAAAGGTTGGGCCAAAATTGTTCTTTCCTCTAGTTTTCAAAACAGAAAAGAAGAAAGTTTAGCATGTACAAAGTGTGGATTGAGAATTTTGATTTTCGACCATTTTTGACAGGCGCGCGGCTTAGCAAAAACGGCAAAATTGGGTCAAATTTGTTTTTCCAGGAAACAGCAAAACAACACCTTTCCTGCACAGCAGATACATCCTAAAGCACAGCAAAGGCACTCGAAAATGTGTAGGTGTTGTTCCAACACTAACCCTAACCCTAGCTCGGACACTTTTGGAACAGACTTCCAAATCCCTGCTTTAAAAACTGTGTTCAAAAAAGTCCACAAATGACTCCCAATTAGTCAGAATCATATCAATTACCAGTCCACAGTTATTGTTTAATGCATCTAGAGTGAAAGGGATTCAATTCTGTGGCATTGCTTTTTTGACAAAACTGCTGCTGGAAAGACATTTCAAACATGCCATTATCGAGTGGTTTTCACGTCAGCATTACAATTACCAGAAAGGTTGGGCCAAAATTGTTCTTTCGTCTAGTTTTCAAAACAGAAAAGAAGAAAGTCTAGCATGTACAAAGTGTGGATTGAGAATTTTGATTTTCGACCATTTTTGACAGGCGCGCGGCTTAGCAAAAACGGCAAAATTGGGTCAAATTTGTTTTTCCAGGAAACAGCAAAACAACACCTTTCCTGCACTGCAGATACATCCTAAAGCACAGCAAAGGCACTCGAAAATGTGTAGGTGTTGTTCCAACACTAACCCTAACCCTAGCTCGGACACTTTTGGAACAGACTTCCAAATCCCTTCTTTAAAAACTGTGTTCAAAAAAGTCCACAAATGACTCCCAATTAGTCAGAATCATGTCAATTAAAAGTCCACAGTTATTGTTTAATGCATCTAGAGTGAAAGGGATTCAATTCTGTGGCATTGCTTTTTTGACAAAATTGCTGCTGGAAAGACATTTCAAACATGCCATTATCGAGTGGTTTTCACGTGAGCATTACAATTACCAGAAAGGTTGGGCCAAAATTGTTCTCTCCTCTAGTTTTCAAAACAGAAAAGAAGAAAGTCTAGCATGTACAAAGTGTGGATTGAGAATTTTGATTTTCGACCATTTTTGACAGGCGCGCGGCTTAGCAAAAACGGCAAAATTGGGTCAAATTTGTTTTTCCAGGAAACAGCAAAACAACACCTTTCCTGCACTGCAGATACATCCTAAAGCACAGCAAAGGCACTCGAAAATGTGTAGGTGTTGTTCCAACACTAACCCTAACCCTAGCTCGGACACTTTTGGAACAGACTTCCAAATCCCTGCTTTAAAAACTGTGTTCAAAAAAGTCCACAAATGACTCCCAATTAGTCAGAATCATGTCAATTACCAGTCCACAGTTATTGTTTAATGCATCTAGAGTGAAAGGGATTCAATTCTGTGGCATTGCTTTTTTGACAAAACTGCTGCTGGAAAGACATTTCAAACATGCCATTATCGAGTGGTTTTCACGTCAGCATTACAATTACCAGAAAGGTTGGGCCAAAATTGTTCTTTCCTCTAGTTTTCAAAACAGAAAAGAAGAAAGTTTAGCATGTACAAAGTGTGGATTGAGAATTTTGATTTTCGACCATTTTTGACAGGCGCGCGGCTTAGCAAAAACGGCAAAATTGGGTCAAATTTGTTTTTCCAGGAAACAGCAAAACAACACCTTTCCTGCACTGCAGATACATCCTAAAGCACAGCAAAGGCACTCGAAAATGTGTAGGTGTTGTTCCAACACTAACCCTAACCCTAGCTCGGACACTTTTGGAACAGACTTCCAAATCCCTGCTTTAAAAACTGTGTTCAAAAAAATCCACAAATGACTCCCAATTAGTCAGAATCATGTCAATTAAAAGTCCACAGTTATTGTTTAATGCATCTAGAGTGAAAGGGATTCAATTCTGTGGCATTGCTTTTTTGACAAAATTGCTGCTGGAAAGACATTTCAAACATGCCATTATCGAGTGGTTTTCACGTGAGCATTACAATTACCAGAAAGGTTGGGCCAAAATTGTTCTCTCCTCTAGTTTTCAAAACAGAAAAGAAGAAAGTCTAGCATGTACAAAGTGTGGATTGAGACTTTTGATTTTCGACCATTTTTGACAGGCGCGCGGCTTAGCAAAAACGGCAAAATTGGGTCAAATTTGTTTTTCCAGGAAACAGCAAAACAACACCTTTCCTGCACTGCAGATACATCCTAAAGCACAGCAAAGGCACTCGAAAATGTGTAGGTGTTGTTCCAACACTAACCCTAACCCTAGCTCGGACACTTTTGGAACAGACTTCCAAATCCCTGCTTTAAAAACTGTGTTCAAAAAAGTCCACAAATGACTCCCAATTAGTCAGAATCATGTCAATTACCAGTCCACAGTTATTGTTTAATGCATCTAGAGTGAAAGGGATTCAATTCTGTGGCATTGCTTTTTTGACAAAACTGCTGCTGGAAAGACATTTCAAACATGCCATTATCGAGTGGTTTTCACGTCAGCATTACAATTACCAGAAAGGTTGGGCCAAAATTGTTCTTTCGTCTAGTTTTCAAAACAGAAAAGAAGAAAGTCTAGCATGTACAAAGTGTGGATTGAGAATTTTGATTTTCGACCATTTTTGACAGGCGCGCGGCTTAGCAAAAACGGCAAAATTGGGTCAAATTTGTTTTTCCAGGAAACAGCAAAACAACACCTTTCCTGCACTGCAGATACATCCTAAAGCACAGCAAAGGCACTCGAAAATGTGTAGGTGTTGTTCCAACACTAACCCTAACCCTAGCTCGGACACTTTTGGAACAGACTTCCAAATCCCTGCTTTAAAAACTGTGTTCAAAAAAGTCCACAAATTACTCCCAATTAGTCAGAATCATGTCAATTAAAAGTCCACAGTTATTGTTTAATGCATCTAGAGTGAAAGGGATTCAATTCTGTGGCATTGGTTTTTTGACAAAATTGCTGCTGGAAAGACATTTCAAACATGCCATTATCGAGTGGTTTTCACGTGAGCATTACAATTACCAGAAAGGTTGGGCCAAAATTGTTCTCTCCTCTAGTTTTCAAAACAGAAAAGAAGAAAGTCTAGCATGTACAAAGTGTGGATTGAGAATTTTGATTTTCGACCATTTTTGACAGGCTTAGCAAAAACGGCAAAATTGGGTCAAATTTGTTTTTCCAGGAAACAGCAAAACAACACCTTTCCTGCACTGCAGATACATCCTAAAGCACAGCAAAGGCACTCGAAAATGTGTAGGTGTTGTTCCAACACTAACCCTAACCCTAGCTCGGACACTTTTGGAACAGACTTCCAAATCCCTGCTTTAAAAACTGTGTTCAAAAAAGTCCACAAATGACTCCCAATTAGTCAGAATCATGTCAATTACCAGTCCACAGTTATTGTTTAATGCATCTAGAGTGAAAGGGATTCAATTCTGTGGCATTGCTTTTTTGACAAAACTGCTGCTGGAAAGACATTTCAAACATGCCATTATCGAGTGGTTTTCACGTGAGCATTACAATTACTAGAAAGATTGGGCCAAAATTGTTCTTTCCTCTAGTTTTCAAAACAGAAAAGAAGAAAGTTTAGCATGTACAAAGTGTGGATTGAGAATTTTGATTTTCGACCATTTTTGACAGGCGCGCGGCTTAGCAAAAACGGCAAAATTGGGTCAAATTTGTTTTTCCAGGAAACAGCAAAACAACATCTTTCCTGCACAGCAGATACATCCTAAAGCACAGCAAAGGCACTCGAAAATGTGTAGGTGTTGTTCCAACACTAACCCTAACCCTAGCTCGGACACTTTTGGAACAGACTTCCAAATCCCTGCTTTAAAAACTGTGTTCTAAAAAGTCCACAAATGACTCCCAATTAGTCAGAATCATGTCAATTACCAGTCCACAGTTATTGTTTAATGCATCTAGAGTGAAAGGGATTCAATTCTGTGGCATTGCTTTTTTGACAAAACTGCTGCTGGAAAGACATTTCAAACATGCCATTATCGAGTGGTTTTCACGTCAGCATTACAATTACCAGAAAGGTTGGGCCAAAATTGTTCTTTCCTCTAGTTTTCAAAACAGAAAAGAAGAAAGTTTAGCATGTACAAAGTGTGGATTGAGAATTTTGATTTTCGACCATTTTTGACAGGCGCGCGGCTTAGCAAAAACGGCAAAATTGGGTCAAATTTGTTTTTCCAGGAAACAGCAAAACAACACCTTTCCTGCACTGCAGATACATCCTAAAGCACAGCAAAGGCACTCGAAAATGTGTAGGTGTTGTTCCAACACTAACCCTAACCCTAGCTCGGACACTTTTGGAACAGACTTCCAAATCCCTGCTTTAAAAACTGTGTTCAAAAAAGTCCACAAATGACTCCCAATTAGTCAGAATCATGTCAATTACCAGTCCACAGTTATTGTTTAATGCATCTAGAGTGAAAGGGATTCAATTCTGTGGCATTGCTTTTTTGACAAAACTGCTGCTGGAAAGACATTTCAAACATGCCATTATCGAGTGGTTTTCACGTCAGCATTACAATTACCAGAAAGGTTGGGCCAAAATTGTTCTTTCGTCTAGTTTTCAAAACAGAAAAGAAGAAAGTCTAGCATGTACAAAGTGTGGATTGAGAATTTTGATTTTCGACCATTTTTGACAGGCGCGCGGCTTAGCAAAAACGGCAAAATTGGGTCAAATTTGTTTTTCCAGGAAACAGCAAAACAACACCTTTCCTGCACTGCAGATACATCCTAAAGCACAGCAAAGGCACTCGAAAATGTGTAGGTGTTGTTCCAACACTAACCCTAACCCTAGCTCGGACACTTTTGGAACAGACTTCCAAATCCCTGCTTTAAAAACTGTGTTCAAAAAAGTCCACAAATGACTCCCAATTAGTCAGAATCATGTCAATTACCAGTCCACAGTTATTGTTTAATGCATCTAGAGTGAAAGGGATTCAATTCTGTGGCATTGCTTTTTTGACAAAACTGCTGCTGGAAAGACATTTCAAACATGCCATTATCGAGTGGTTTTCACGTCAGCATTACAATTACCAGAAAGGTTGGGCCAAAATTGTTCTTTCCTCTAGTTTTCAAAACAGAAAAGAAGAAAGTTTAGCATGTACAAAGTGTGGATTGAGAATTTTGATTTTTGACCATTTTTGACAGGCGCGCGGCTTAGCAAAAACGGCAAAATTGGGTCAAATTTGTTTTTCAAGGAAACAGCAAAACAACACCTTTCCTGCACTGCAGATACATCCTAAAGCACAGCAAAGGCACTCGAAAATGTGTAGGTGTTGTTCCAACACTAACCCTAACCCTAGCTCGGACACTTTTGGAACAGACTTCCAAATCCCTGCTTTAAAAACTGTGTTCAAAAAAGTCCACAAATGACTCCCAATTAGTCAGAATCATGTCAATTACCAGTCCACAGTTATTGTTTAATGCATCTAGAGTGAAAGGGATTCAATTCTGTGGCATTGCTTTTTTGACAAAACTGCTGCTGGAAAGACATTTCAAACATGCCATTATCGAGTGGTTTTCACGTGAGCATTACAATTACTAGAAAGGTTGGGCCAAAATTGTTCTTTCCTCTAGTTTTCAAAACAGAAAAGAAGAAAGTTTAGCATGTACAAAGTGTGGATTGAGAATTTTGATTTTCGACCATTTTTGACAGGCGCGCGGCTTAGCAAAAACGGCAAAATTGGGTCAAATTTGTTTTTCCAGGAAACAGCAAAACAACATCTTTCCTGCACAGCAGATACATCCTAAAGCACAGCAAAGGCACTCGAAAATGTGTAGGTGTTGTTCCAACACTAACCCTAACCCTAGCTCGGACACTTTTGGAACAGACTTCCAAATCCCTGCTTTAAATACTGTGTTCTAAAAAGTCCACAAATGACTCCCAATTAGTCAGAATCATGTCAATTACCAGTCCACAGTTATTGTTTAATGCATCTAGAGTGAAAGGGATTCAATTCTGTGGCATTGCTTTTTTGACAAAACTGCTGCTGGAAAGACATTTCAAACATGCCATTATCGAGTGGTTTTCACGTCAGCATTACAATTACCAGAAAGGTTGGGCCAAAATTGTTCTTTCCTCTAGTTTTCAAAACAGAAAAGAAGAAAGTTTAGCATGTACAAAGTGTGGATTGAGAATTTTGATTTTCGACCATTTTTGACAGGCGCGCGGCTTAGCAAAAACGGCAAAATTGGGTCAAATTTGTTTTTCCAGGAAACAGCAAAACAACACCTTTCCTGCACTGCAGATACATCCTAAAGCACAGCAAAGGCACTCGAAAATGTGTAGGTGTTGTTCCAACACTAACCCTAACCCTAGCTCGGACACTTTTGGAACAGACTTCCAAATCCCTGCTTTAAAAACTGTGTTCAAAAAAGTCCACAAATGACTCCCAATTAGTCAGAATCATGTCAATTACCAGTCCACAGTTATTGTTTAATGCATCTAGAGTGAAAGGGATTCAATTCTGTGGCATTGCTTTTTTGACAAAACTGCTGCTGGAAAGACATTTCAAACATGCCATTATCGAGTGGTTTTCACGTCAGCATTACAATTACCAGAAAGGTTGGGCCAAAATTGTTCTTTCGTCTAGTTTTCAAAACAGAAAAGAAGAAAGTCTAGCATGTACAAAGTGTGGATTGAGAATTTTGATTTTCGACCATTTTTGACAGGCGCGCGGCTTAGCAAAAACGGCAAAATTGGGTCAAATTTGTTTTTCCAGGAAACAGCAAAACAACACCTTTCCTGCACTGCAGATACATCCTAAAGCACAGCAAAGGCACTCGAAAATGTGTAGGTGTTGTTCCAACACTAACCCTAACCCTAGCTCGGACACTTTTGGAACAGACTTCCAAATCCCTGCTTTAAAAACTGTGTTCAAAAAAGTCCACAAATGACTCCCAATTAGTCAGAATCATGTCAATTACCAGTCCACAGTTATTGTTTAATGCATCTAGAGTGAAAGGGATTCAATTCTGTGGCATTGCTTTTTTGACAAAACTGCTGCTGGAAAGACATTTCAAACATGCCATTATCGAGTGGTTTTCACGTCAGCATTACAATTACCAGAAAGGTTGGGCCAAAATTGTTCTTTCCTCTAGTTTTCAAAACAGAAAAGAAGAAAGTTTAGCATGTACAAAGTGTGGATTGAGAATTTTGATTTTTGACCATTTTTGACAGGCGCGCGGCTTAGCAAAAACGGCAAAATTGGGTCAAATTTGTTTTTCAAGGAAACAGCAAAACAACACCTTTCCTGCACTGCAGATACATCCTAAAGCACAGCAAAGGCACTCGAAAATGTGTAGGTGTTGTTCCAACACTAACCCTAACCCTAGCTCGGACACTTTTGGAACAGACTTCCAAATCCCTGCTTTAAAAACTGTGTTCAAAAAAGTCCACAAATGACTCCCAATTAGTCAGAATCATGTCAATTACCAGTCCACAGTTATTGTTTAATGCATCTAGAGTGAAAGGGATTCAATTCTGTGGCATTGCTTTTTTGAAAAAACTGCTGCTGGAAAGACATTTCAAACATGCCATTATCGAGTGGTTTTCACGTCAGCATTACAATTACCAGAAAGGTTGGGCCAAAATTGTTCTTTCCTCTAGTTTTCAAAACAGAAAAGAAGAAAGTCTAGCATGTACAAAGTGTGGATTGAGAATTTTGATTTTCGACCATTTTTGACAGGCGCAGCAAAACGGCAAAATTGGGTCAAATTTGTTTTTCCAGGAAACAGCAAAACAACACCTTTCCTGCACTGCAGATACATCCTAAAGCACAGCAAAGGCACTCGAAAATGTGTAGGTGTTGTTCCAACACTAACCCTAACCCTAGCTCGGACACTTTTGGAACAGACTTCCAAATCCCTGCTTTAAAAACTGTGTTCAAAAAAGTCCACAAATGACTCCCAATTAGTCAGAATCATGTCAATTACCAGTCCACAGTTATTGTTTAATGCATCTAGAGTGAAAGGGATTCAATTCTGTGGCATTGCTTTTTTGACAAAACTGCTGCTGGAAAGACATTTCAAACATGCCATTATCGAGTGGTTTTCACGTCAGCATTACAATTACCAGAAAGGTTGGGCCAAAATTGTTCTTTCGTCTAGTTTTCAAAACAGAAAAGAAGAAAGTCTAGCATGTACAAAGTGTGGATTGAGAATTTTGATTTTCAACCATTTTTGACAGGCGCGCGGCTTAGCAAAAACGGCAAAATTGGGTCAAATTTGTTTTTCCAGGAAACAGCAAAACAACACCTTTCCTGCACTGCAGATACATCCTAAAGCACAGCAAAGGCACTCGAAAATGTATAGGTGTTGTTCCAACACTAACCCTAACCCTAGCTCGGACACTTTTGGAACAGACTTCCAAATCCCTGCTTTAAAAACTGTGTTCAAAAAAGTCCACAAATGACTCCCAATTAGTCAGAATCATGTCAATTACCAGTCCACAGTTATTGTTTAATGCATCTAGAGTGAAAGGGATTCAATTCTGTGGCATTGCTTTTTTGACAAAACTGCTGCTGGAAAGACATTTCAAACATGCCATTATCGAGTGGTTTTCACGTCAGCATTACAATTACCAGAAAGGTTGGGCCAAAATTGTTCTTTCGTCTAGTTTTCAAAACAGAAAAGAAGAAAGTCTAGCATGTACAAAGTGTGGATTGAGAATTTTGATTTTCGACCATTTTTGACAGGCGCGCGGCTTAGCAAAAACGGCAAAATTGGGTCAAATTTGTTTTTCCAGGAAACAGCAAAACAACACCTTTCCTGCACTGCAGATACATCCTAAAGCACAGCAAAGGCACTCGAAAATGTGTAGGTGTTGTTCCAACACTAACCCTAACCCTAGCTCGGACACTTTTGGAACAGACTTCCAAATCCCTGCTTTAAAAACTGTGTTCAAAAAAGTCCACAAATGACTCCCAATTAGTCAGAATCATGTCAATTACCAGTCCACAGTTATTGTTTAATGCATCTAGAGTGAAAGGGATTCAATTCTGTGGCATTGCTTTTTTGACAAAACTGCTGCTGGAAAGACATTTCAAACAAGCCATTATCGAGTGGTTTTCACGTCAGCATTACAATTACCAGAAAGGTTGGGCCAAAATTGTTCTTTCCTCTAGTTTTCAAAACAGAAAAGAAGAAAGTTTAGCATGTACAAAGTGTGGATTGAGAATTTTGATTTTCGACCATTTTTGACAGGCGCGCGGCTTAGCAAAAACGGCAAAATTGGGTCAAATTTATTTTTCCAGGAAACAGCAAAACAACACCTTTCCTGCACTGCAGATACATCCTAAAGCACAGCAAAGGCACTCGAAAATGTGTAGGTGTTGTTCCAACACTAACCCTAACCCTAGCTCGGACACTTTTGGAACAGACTTCCAAATCCCTGCTTTAAAAACTGTTCAAAAAAGTCCACAAATGACTCCCAATTAGTCAGAACCATGTCAATTACCAGTCCACAGTTATTGTTTAATGCATCTAGAGTGAAAGGGATTCAATTCTGTGGCATTGCTTTTTTGACAAAACTGCTGCTGGAAAGACATTTCAAACATGCCATTATCGAGTGGTTTTCACGTCAGCATTACAATTACCAGAAAGGTTGGGCCAAAATTGTTCTTTCCTCTAGTTTTCAAAACAGAAAAGAAGAAAGTTTAGCATGTACAAAGTGTGGATTGAGAATTTTGATTTTCGACCATTTTTGACAGGCGCGCGGCTTAGCAAAAACGGCAAAATTGGGTCAAATTTGTTTTTCCAGGAAACAGCAAAACAACACCTTTCCTGCACTGCAGATACATCCTAAAGCACAGCAAAGGCACTCGAAAATGTGTAGGTGTTGTTCCAACACTAACCCTAACCCTAGCTCGGACACTTTTGGAACAGACTTCCAAATCCCTGCTTTAAAAACTGTGTTCAAAAAAGTCCACAAATGACTCCCAATTAGTCAGAATCATGTCAATTACCAGTCCACAGTTATTGTTTAATGCATCTAGAGTGAAAGGGATTCAATTCTGTGGCATTGCTTTTTTGACAAAACTGCTGCTGGAAAGACATTTCAAACATGCCATTATCGAGTGGTTTTCACGTCAGCATTACAATTACTAGAAAGGTTGGGCCAAAATTGTTCTTTCGTCTAGTTTTCAAAACAGAAAAGAAGAAAGTCTAGCATGTACAAAGTGTGGATTGAGAATTTTGATTTTCAACCATTTTTGAAAGGCGCGCGGCTTAGCAAAAACGGCAAAATTGGGTCAAATTTGTTTTTCCAGGAAACAGCAAAACAACACCTTTCCTGCACTGCAGATACATCCTAAAGCACATCAAAGGCACTCGAAAATGTGTAGGTGTTGTTCCAACACTAACCCTAACCCTAGCTCGGACACTTTTGGAACAGACTTCCAAATCCCTGCTTTAAAAACTGTGTTCAAAAAAGTCCACAAATGACTCCCAATTAGTCAGAATCATGTCAATTACCAGTCCACAGTTATTGTTTAATGCATCTAGAGTGAAAGGGATTCAATTCTGTGGCATTGCTTTT
The DNA here is from genome assembly GCF_040954835.1 of Lepisosteus oculatus. Lineage (NCBI taxonomy): Eukaryota > Metazoa > Chordata > Actinopteri > Semionotiformes > Lepisosteidae > Lepisosteus > Lepisosteus oculatus. Next base: position 140,583 of record NW_027167751.1, on the reverse strand, counting down.
TTGACAAAACTGCTGCTGGAAAGACATTTCAAACATGCCATTATCGAGTGGTTTTCACGTCAGCATTACAATTACTAGAAAGGTTGGGCCAAAATTGTTCTTTCCTCTAGTTTTCAAAACAGAAAAGAAGAAAGTTTAGCATGTACAAAGTGTGGATTGAGAATTTTGATTTTCGACCATTTTTGACAGGCGCGCGGCTTAGCAAAAACGGCAAAATTGGGTCAAATTTGTTTTTCCAGGAAACAGCAAAACAACACCTTTCCTGCACTGCAGATACATCCTAAAGCACAGCAAAGGCACTCGAAAATGTGTAGGTGTTGTTCCAACACTAACCCTAACCCTAGCTCGGACACTTTTGGAACAGACTTCCAAATCCCTGCTTTAAAAACTGTGTTCAAAAAAGTCCACAAATGACTCCCAATTAGTCAGAATCATGTCAATTACCAGTCCACAGTTATTGTTTAATGCATCTAGAGTGAAAGGGATTCAATTCTGTGGCATTGCTTTTTTGACAAAACTGCTGCTGGAAAGACATTTCAAACATGCCATTATCGAGTGGTTTTCACGTCAGCATTACAATTACCAGAAAGGTTGGGCCAAAATTGTTCTTTCCTCTAGTTTTCAAAACAGAAAAGAAGAAAGTTTAGCATGTACAAAGTGTGGATTGAGAATTTTGATTTTCGACCATTTTTGACAGGCGCGCGGCTTAGCAAAAACGGCAAAATTGGGTCAAATTTATTTTTCCAGGAAACAGCAAAACAACACCTTTCCTGCACTGCAGATACATCCTAAAGCACAGCAAAGGCACTCGAAAATGTGTAGGTGTTGTTCCAACACTAACCCTAACCCTAGCTCGGACACTTTTGGAACAGACTTCCAAATCCCTGCTTTAAAAACTGTGTTCAAAAAAGTCCACAAATGACTCCCAATTAGTCAGAATCATGTCAATTACCAGTCCACAGTTATTGTTTAATGCATCTAGAGTGAAAGGGATTCAATTCTGTGGCATTGCTTTTTTGACAAAACTGCTGCTGGAAAGACATTTCAAACATGCCATTATCGAGTGGTTTTCACGTCAGCATTACAATTACTAGAAAGGTTGGGCCAAAATTGTTCTTTCGTCTAGTTTTCAAAACAGAAAAGAAGAAAGTCTAGCATGTACAAAGTGTGGATTGAGAATTTTGATTTTCGACCATTTTTGACAGGCGCGCGGCTTAGCAAAAACGGCAAAATTGGGTCAAATTTGTTTTTCAAGGAAACAGCAAAACAACACCTTTCCTGCACTGCAGATACATCCTAAAGCACAGCAAAGGCATTCGAAAATGTGTAGGTGTTGTTCCAACACTAACCCTAACCCTAGCTCGGACACTTTTGGAACAGACTTCCAAATCCCTGCTTTAAAAACTGTGTTCAAAAAAGTCCACAAATGACTCCCAATTAGTCAGAATCATGTCAATTACCAGTCCACAGTTATTGTTTAATGCATCTAGAGTGAAAGGGATTCAATTCTGTGGCATTGCTTTTTTGAAAAAACTGCTGCTGGAAAGACATTTCAAACATGCCATTATCGAGTGGTTTTCACGTCAGCATTACAATTACCAGAAAGGTTGGGCCAAAATTGTTCTTTATCATCTAGTTTTCAAAACAGAAAAGAAGAAAGTCTAGCATGTACAAAGTGTAGATTGAGAATTTTGATTTTCGACCATTTTTGACAGGCGCGCGGCTTAGCAAAAACGGCAAAATTGGGTCAAATTTATTTTTCCAGGAAACAGCAAAACAACACCTTTCCTGCACTGCAGATACATCCTAAAGCACAGCAAAGGCACTCGAAAATGTGTAGGTGTTGTTCCAACACTAACCCTAACCCTAGCTCGGACACTTTTGGAACAGACTTCCAAATCCCTGCTTTAAAAACTGTGTTCAAAAAAGTCCACAAATGACTCCCAATTAGTCAGAATCATGTCAATTACCAGTCCACAGTTATTGTTTAATGCATCTAGAGTGAAAGGGATTCAATTCTGTGGCATTGCTTTTTTGACAAAACTGCTGCTGGAAAGACATTTCAAACATGCCATTATCGAGTGGTTTTCACGTCAGCATTACAATTACTAGAAAGGTTGGGCCAAAATTGTTCTTTCCTCTAGTTTTCAAAACAGAAAAGAAGAAAGTTTAGCATGTACAAAGTGTGGATTGAGAATTTTGATTTTCGACCATTTTTGACAGGCGCGCGGCTTAGCAAAAACGGCAAAATTGGGTCAAATTTGTTTTTCCAGGAAACAGCAAAACAACACCTTTCCTGCACTGCAGATACATCCTAAAGCACAGCAAAGGCACTCGAAAATGTGTAGGTGTTGTTCCAACACTAACCCTAACCCTAGCTCGGACACTTTTGGAACAGACTTCCAAATCCCTGCTTTAAAAACTGTGTTCAAAAAAGTCCACAAATGACTCCCAATTAGTCAGAATCATGTCAATTACCAGTCCACAGTTATTGTTTAATGCATCTAGAGTGAAAGGGATTCAATTCTGTGGCATTGCTTTTTTGACAAAACTGCTGCTGGAAAGAAATTTCAAACATGCCATTATCGAGTGGTTTTCACGTCAGCATTACAATTACCAGAAAGGTTGGGCCAAAATTGTTCTTTCCTCTAGTTTTCAAAACAGAAAAGAAGAAAGTCTAGCATGTACAAAGTGTGGATTGAGAATTTTGATTTTCGACCATTTTTGACAGGTGCGCGGCTTAGCAAAAACGGCAAAATTGGGTCAAATTTGTTTTTCCAGGAAACAGCAAAACAACACCTTTCCTGCACTGCAGATACATCCTAAAGCACAGCAAAGGCACTCGAAAATGTGTAGGTGTTGTTCCAACACTAACCCTAACCCTAGCTCGGACACTTTTGGAACAGACTTCCAAATCCCTGCTTTAAAAACTGTGTTCAAAAAAGTCCACAAATGACTCCCAATTAGTCAGAATCATGTCAATTACCAGTCCACAGTTATTGTTTAATGCATCTAGAGTGAAAGGGATTCAATTCTGTGGCATTGCTTTTTTGACAAAACTGCTGCTGGAAAGACATTTCAAACATGCCATTATCGAGTGGTTTTCACGTCAGCATTACAATTACCAGAAAGGTTGGGCCAAAATTGTTCTTTCCTCTAGTTTTCAAAACAGAAAAGAAGAAAGTCTAGCATGTACAAAGTGTGGATTGAGAATTTTGATTTTCGACCATTTTTGACAGGCGCGCGGCTTAGCAAAAACGGCCAAATTGGGTCAAATTTGTTTTTCCAGGAAACAGCAAAACAACACCTTTCCTGCACTGCAGATACATCCTAAAGCACAGCAAAGGCACTCGAAAATGTGTAGGTGTTGTTCCAACACTAACCCTAACCCTAGCTCGGACACTTTTGGAACAGACTTCCAAATCCCTGCTTTAAAAACTGTGTTCAAAAAAGTCCACAAATGACTCCCAATTAGTCAGAATCATGTCAATTACCAGTCCACAGTTATTGTTTAATGCATCTAGAGTGAAAGGGATTCAATTCTGTGGCATTGCTTTTTTGACAAAACTGCTGCTGGAAAGACATTTCAAACATGCCATTATCGATTGGTTTTCACGTCAGCATTACAATTACTAGAAAGGTTGGGCCAAAATTGTTCTTTCCTCTAGTTTTCAAAACAGAAAAGAAGAAAGTCTAGCATGTACAAAGTGTGGATTGAGAATTTTGATTTTCGACCATTTTTGACAGGCGCGCGGCTTAGCAAAAACGGCAAAATTGGGTCAAATTTGTTTTTCCAGGAAACAGCAAAACAACACCTTTCCTGCACTGCAGATACATCCTAAAGCACAGCAAAGGCACTCGAAAATGTGTAGGTGTTGTTCCAACACTAACCCTAACCCTAGCTCGGACACTTTTGGAACAGACTTCCAAATCCCTGCTTTAAAAACTGTGTTCAAAAAAGTCCACAAATGACTCCCAATTAGTCAGAATCATGTCAATTACCAGTCCACAGTTATTGTTTAATGCATCTAGAGTGAAAGGGATTCAATTCTGTGGCATTGCTTTTTTGACAAAACTGCTGCTGGAAAGACATTTCAAACATGCCATTATCGAGTGGTTTTCACGTCAGCATTACAATTACCAGAAAGGTTGGGCCAAAATTGTTCTTTCCTCTAGTTTTCAAAACAGAAAAGAAGAAAGTTTAGCATGTACAAAGTGTGGATTGAGAATTTTGATTTTCGACCATTTTTGACAGGCGCGCGGCTTAGCAAAAACGGCAAAATTGGGTCAAATTTGTTTTTCCAGGAAACAGCAAAACAACACCTTTCCTGCACTGCAGATACATCCTAAAGCACAGCAAAGGCACTCGAAAATGTGTAGGTGTTGTTCCAACACTAACCCTAACCCTAGCTCGGACACTTTTGGAACAGACTTCCAAATCCCTGCTTTAAAAACTGTGTTCAAAAAAGTCCACAAATGACTCCCAATTAGTCAGAATCATGTCAATTACCAGTCCACAGTTATTGTTTAATGCATCTAGAGTGAAAGGGATTCAATTCTGTGGCATTGCTTTTTTGACAAAACTGCTGCTGGAAAGAAATTTCAAACATGCCATTATCGAGTGGTTTTCACGTCAGCATTACAATTACCAGAAAGGTTGGGCCAAAATTGTTCTTTCCTCTAGTTTTCAAAACAGAAAAGAAGAAAGTCTAGCATGTACAAAGTGTGGATTGAGAATTTTGATTTTCGACCATTTTTGACAGGTGCGCGGCTTAGCAAAAACGGCAAAATTGGGTCAAATTTGTTTTTCCAGGAAACAGCAAAACAACACCTTTCCTGCACTGCAGATACATCCTAAAGCACAGCAAAGGCACTCGAAAATGTGTAGGTGTTGTTCCAACACTAACCCTAACCCTAGCTCGGACACTTTTGGAACAGACTTCCAAATCCCTGCTTTAAAAACTGTGTTCAAAAAAGTCCACAAATGACTCCCAATTAGTCAGAATCATGTCAATTACCAGTCCACAGTTATTGTTTAATGCATCTAGAGTGAAAGGGATTCAATTCTGTGGCATTGCTTTTTTGACAAAACTGCTGCTGGAAAGACATTTCAAACATGCCATTATCGAGTGGTTTTCACGTCAGCATTACAATTACCAGAAAGGTTGGGCCAAAATTGTTCTTTCCTCTAGTTTTCAAAACAGAAAAGAAGAAAGTCTAGCATGTACAAAGTGTGGATTGAGAATTTTGATTTTCGACCATTTTTGACAGGCGCGCGGCTTAGCAAAAACGGCCAAATTGGGTCAAATTTGTTTTTCCAGGAAACAGCAAAACAACACCTTTCCTGCACTGCAGATACATCCTAAAGCACAGCAAAGGCACTCGAAAATGTGTAGGTGTTGTTCCAACACTAACCCTAACCCTAGCTCGGACACTTTTGGAACAGACTTCCAAATCCCTGCTTTAAAAACTGTGTTCAAAAAAGTCCACAAATGACTCCCAATTAGTCAGAATCATGTCAATTACCAGTCCACAGTTATTGTTTAATGCATCTAGAGTGAAAGGGATTCAATTCTGTGGCATTGCTTTTTTGACAAAACTGCTGCTGGAAAGACATTTCAAACATGCCATTATCGAGTGGTTTTCACGTCAGCATTACAATTACTAGAAAGGTTGGGCCAAAATTGTTCTTTCCTCTAGTTTTCAAAACAGAAAAGAAGAAAGTTTAGCATGTACAAAGTGTGGATTGAGAATTTTGATTTTCGACCATTTTTGACAGGCGCGCGGCTTAGCAAAAACGGCAAAATTGGGTCAAATTTGTTTTTCCAGGAAACAGCAAAACAACACCTTTCCTGCACTACAGATACATCCTAAAGCACAGCAAAGGCACTCGAAAATGTGTAGGTGTTGTTCCAACACTAACCCTAACCCTAGCTCGGACACTTTTGGAACAGACTTCCAAATCCCTGCTTTAAAAACTGTGTTCAAAAAAGTCCACAAATGACTCCCAATTAGTCAGAATCATGTCAATTACCAGTCCACAGTTATTGTTTAATGCATCTAGAGTGAAAGGGATTCAATTCTGTGGCATTGCTTTTTTGACAAAACTGCTGCTGGAAAGACATTTCAAACATGCCATTATCGAGTGGTTTTCACGTCAGCATTACAATTACCAGAAAGGTTGGGCCAAAATTGTTCTTTCCTCTAGTTTTCAAAACAGAAAAGAAGAAAGTTTAGCATGTACAAAGTGTGGATTGAGAATTTTGATTTTCGACCATTTTTGACAGGCGGCTTAGCAAAAACGGCAAAATTGGGTCAAATTTGTTTTTCCAGGAAACAGCAAAACAACACCTTTCCTGCACTGCAGATACATCCTAAAGCACAGCAAAGGCACTCGAAAATGTGTAGGTGTTGTTCCAACACTAACCCTAACCCTAGCTCGGACACTTTTGGAACAGACTTCCAAATCCCTGCTTTAAAAACTGTGTTCAAAAAAGTCCACAAATGACTCCCAATTAGTCAGAATCATGTCAATTACCAGTCCACAGTTATTGTTTAATGCATCTAGAGTGAAAGGGATTCAATTCTGTGGCATTGCTTTTTTGACAAAACTGCTGCTGGAAAGACATTTCAAACATGCCATTATCGAGTGGTTTTCACGTCAGCATTACAATTACCAGAAAGGTTGGGCCAAAATTGTTCTTTCCTCTAGTTTTCAAAACAGAAAAGAAGAAAGTCTAGCATGTACAAAGTGTGGATTGAGAATTTTGATTTTCGACCATTTTTGACAGGCGCGCGGCTTAGCAAAAACGGCAAAATTGGGTCAAATTTGTTTTTCCAGGAAACAGCAAAACAACACCTTTCCTGCACTGCAGATACATCCTAAAGCACAGCAAAGGCACTCGAAAATGTGTAGGTGTTGTTCCAACACTAACCCTAACCCTAGCTCGGACACTTTTGGAACAGACTTCCAAATCCCTGCTTTAAAAACTGTGTTCAAAAAAGTCCACAAATGACTCCCAATTAGTCAGAATCATGTCAATTACCAGTCCACAGTTATTGTTTAATGCATCTAGAGTGAAAGGGATTCAATTCTGTGGCATTGCTTTTTTGACAAAACTGCTGCTGGAAAGACATTTCAAACATGCCATTATCGAGTGGTTTTCACGTCAGCATTACAATTACCAGAAAGGTTGGGCCAAAATTGTTCTTTCCTCTAGTTTTCAAAACAGAAAAGAAGAAAGTTTAGCATGTACAAAGTGTGGATTGAGAATTTTGATTTTCGACCATTTTTGACAGGCGGCTTAGCAAAAACGGCAAAATTGGGTCAAATTTGTTTTTCCAGGAAACAGCAAAACAACACCTTTCCTGCACTGCAGATACATCCTAAAGCACAGCAAAGGCACTCGAAAATGTGTAGGTGTTGTTCCAACACTAACCCTAACCCTAGCTCGGACACTTTTGGAACAGACTTCCAAATCCCTGCTTTAAAAACTGTGTTCAAAAAAGTCCACAAATGACTCCCAATTAGTCAGAATCATGTCAATTACCAGTCCACAGTTATTGTTTAATGCATCTAGAGTGAAAGGGATTCAATTCTGTGGCATTGCTTTTTTGACAAAACTGCTGCTGGAAAGACATTTCAAACATGCCATTATCGAGTGGTTTTCACGTCAGCATTACAATTACCAGAAAGGTTGGGCCAAAATTGTTCTTTCCTCTAGTTTTCAAAACAGAAAAGAAGAAAGTCTAGCATGTACAAAGTGTGGATTGAGAATTTTGATTTTCGACCATTTTTGACAGGCGCGCGGCTTAGCAAAAACGGCAAAATTGGGTCAAATTTGTTTTTCCAGGAAACAGCAAAACAACACCTTTCCTGCACTGCAGATACATCCTAAAGCACAGCAAAGGCACTCGAAAATGTGTAGGTGTTGTTCTAACACTAACCCTAACCCTAGCTCGGACACTTTTGGAACAGACTTCCAAATCCCTGCTTTAAAAACTGTGTTCAAAAAAGTCCACAAATGACTCCCAATTAGTCAGAATCGTGTCAATTACCAGTCCACAGTTATTGTTTAATGCATCTAGAGTGAAAGGGATTCAATTCTGTGGCATTGCTTTTTTGACAAAACTGCTGCTGGAAAGACATTTCAAACATGCCATTATCGAGTGGTTTTCACGTCAGCATTACAATTACTAGAAAGGTTGGGCCAAAATTGTTCTTTCCTCTAGTTTTCAAAACAGAAAAGAAGAAAGTTTAGCATGTACAAAGTGTGGATTGAGAATTTTGATTTTCGACCATTTTTGACAGGCGCGCGGCTTAGCAAAAACGGCAAAATTGGGTCAAATTTGTTTTTCCAGGAAACAGCAAAACAACACCTTTCCTGCACTGCAGATACATCCTAAAGCACAGCAAAGGCATTAGAAAATGTGTAGGTGTTGTTCCAACACTAACCCTAACCCTAGCTCGGACACTTTTGGAACAGACTTCCAAATCCCTGCTTTAAAAACTGTGTTCAAAAAAGTCCACAAATGACTCCCAATTAGTCAGAATCATGTCAATTACCAGTCCACAGTTATTGTTTAATGCATCTAGAGTGAAAGGGATTCAATTCTGTGGCATTGCTTTTTTGACAAAACTGCTGCTGGAAAGACATTTCAAACATGCCATTATCGAGTGGTTTTCACGTCAGCATTACAATTACCAGAAAGGTTGGGCCAAAATTGTTCTTTCCTCTAGTTTTCAAAACAGAAAAGAAGAAAGTCTAGCATGTACAAAGTGTGGATTGAGAATTTTGATTTTCGACCATTTTTGACAGGCGCGCGGCTTAGCAAAAACGGCAAAATTGGGTCAAATTTGTTTTTCCAGGAAACAGCAAAACAACACCTTTCCTGCACTGCAGATACATCCTAAAGCACAGCAAAGGCACTCGAAAATGTGTAGGTGTTGTTCCAACACTAACCCTAACCCTAGCTCGGACACTTTTGGAACAGACTTCCAAATCCCTGCTTTAAAAACTGCGTTCAAAAAAGTCCACAAATGACTCCCAATTAGTCAGAATCATGTCAATTACCAGTCCACAGTTATTGTTTAATGCATCTAGAGTGAAAGGGATTCAATTCTGTGGCATTGCTTTTTTGACAAAACTGCTGCTGGAAAGACATTTCAAACATGCCATTATCGAGTGGTTTTCACGTCAGCATTACAATTACCAGAAAGGTTGGGCCAAAATTGTTCTTTCCTCTAGTTTTCAAAACAGAAAAGAAGAAAGTCTAGCATGTACAAAGTGTGGATTGAGAATTTTGATTTTCGACCATTTTTGACAGGCGCGCGGCTTAGCAAAAACGGCCAAATTGGGTCAAATTTGTTTTTCCAGGAAACAGCAAAACAACACCTTTCCTGCACTGCAGATACATCCTAAAGCACAGCAAAGGCACTCGAAAATGTGTAGGTGTTGTTCCAACACTAACCCTAACCCTAGCTCGGACACTTTTGGAACAGACTTCCAAATCCCTGCTTTAAAAACTGTGTTCAAAAAAGTCCACAAATGACTCCCAATTAGTCAGAATCATGTCAATTACCAGTCCACAGTTATTGTTTAATGCATCTAGAGTGAAAGGGATTCAATTCTGTGGCATTGCTTTTTTGACAAAACTGCTGCTGGAAAGACATTTCAAACATGCCATTATCGATTGGTTTTCACGTCAGCATTACAATTACTAGAAAGGTTGGGCCAAAATTGTTCTTTCCTCTAGTTTTCAAAACAGAAAAGAAGAAAGTCTAGCATGTACAAAGTGTGGATTGAGAATTTTGATTTTCGACCATTTTTGACAGGCGCGCGGCTTAGCAAAAACGGCAAAATTGGGTCAAATTTGTTTTTCCAGGAAACAGCAAAACAACACCTTTCCTGCACTGCAGATACATCCTAAAGCACAGCAAAGGCACTCGAAAATGTGTAGGTGTTGTTCCAACACTAACCCTAACCCTAGCTCGGACACTTTTGGAACAGACTTCCAAATCCCTGCTTTAAAAACTGTGTTCAAAAAAGTCCACAAATGACTCCCAATTAGTCAGAATCATGTCAATTACCAGTCCACAGTTATTGTTTAATGCATCTAGAGTGAAAGGGATTCAATTCTGTGGCATTGCTTTTTTGACAAAACTGCTGCTGGAAAGACATTTCAAACATGCCATTATCGAGTGGTTTTCACGTCAGCATTACAATTACCAGAAAGGTTGGGCCAAAATTGTTCTTTCCTCTAGTTTTCAAAACAGAAAAGAAGAAAGTTTAGCATGTACAAAGTGTGGATTGAGAATTTTGATTTTCGACCATTTTTGACAGGCGCGCGGCTTAGCAAAAACGGCAAAATTGGGTCAAATTTGTTTTTCCAGGAAACAGCAAAACAACACCTTTCCTGCACTGCAGATACATCCTAAAGCACAGCAAAGGCACTCGAAAATGTGTAGGTGTTGTTCCAACACTAACCCTAACCCTAGCTCGGACACTTTTGGAACAGACTTCCAAATCCCTGCTTTAAAAACTGTGTTCAAAAAAGTCCACAAATGACTCCCAATTAGTCAGAATCATGTCAATTACCAGTCCACAGTTATTGTTTAATGCATCTAGAGTGAAAGGGATTCAATTCTGTGGCATTGCTTTTTTGACAAAACTGCTGCTGGAAAGACATTTCAAACATGCCATTATCGAGTGGTTTTCACGTCAGCATTACAATTACTAGAAAGGTTGGGCCAAAATTGTTCTTTCCTCTAGTTTTCAAAACAGAAAAGAAGAAAGTTTAGCATGTACAAAGTGTGGATTGAGAATTTTGATTTTCGACCATTTTTGACAGGCGCGCGGCTTAGCAAAAACGGCAAAATTGGGTCAAATTTGTTTTTCCAGGAAACAGCAAAACAACACCTTTCCTGCACTGCAGATACATCCTAAAGCACAGCAAAGGCACTCGAAAATGTGTAGGTGTTGTTCCAACACTAACCCTAACCCTAGCTCGGACACTTTTGGAACAGACTTCCAAATCCCTGCTTTAAAAACTGTGTTCAAAAAAGTCCACAAATGACTCCCAATTAGTCAGAATCATGTCAATTACCAGTCCACAGTTATTGTTTAATGCATCTAGAGTGAAAGGGATTCAATTCTGTGGCATTGCTTTTTTGACAAAACTGCTGCTGGAAAGAAATTTCAAACATGCCATTATCGAGTGGTTTTCACGTCAGCATTACAATTACCAGAAAGGTTGGGCCAAAATTGTTCTTTCCTCTAGTTTTCAAAACAGAAAAGAAGAAAGTCTAGCATGTACAAAGTGTGGATTGAGAATTTTGATTTTCGACCATTTTTGACAGGTGCGCGGCTTAGCAAAAACGGCAAAATTGGGTCAAATTTGTTTTTCCAGGAAACAGCAAAACAACACCTTTCCTGCACTGCAGATACATCCTAAAGCACAGCAAAGGCACTCGAAAATGTGTAGGTGTTGTTCCAACACTAACCCTAACCCTAGCTCGGACACTTTTGGAACAGACTTCCAAATCCCTGCTTTAAAAACTGTGTTCAAAAAAGTCCACAAATGACTCCCAATTAGTCAGAATCATGTCAATTACCAGTCCACAGTTATTGTTTAATGCATCTAGAGTGAAAGGGATTCAATTCTGTGGCATTGCTTTTTTGACAAAACTGCTGCTGGAAAGACATTTCAAACATGCCATTATCGAGTGGTTTTCACGTCAGCATTACAATTACCAGAAAGGTTGGGCCAAAATTGTTCTTTCCTCTAGTTTTCAAAACAGAAAAGAAGAAAGTCTAGCATGTACAAAGTGTGGATTGAGAATTTTGATTTTCGACCATTTTTGACAGGCGCGCGGCTTAGCAAAAACGGCCAAATTGGGTCAAATTTGTTTTTCCAGGAAACAGCAAAACAACACCTTTCCTGCACTGCAGATACATCCTAAAGCACAGCAAAGGCACTCGAAAATGTGTAGGTGTTGTTCCAACACTAACCCTAACCCTAGCTCGGACACTTTTGGAACAGACTTCCAAATCCCTGCTTTAAAAACTGTGTTCAAAAAAGTCCACAAATGACTCCCAATTAGTCAGAATCATGTCAATTACCAGTCCACAGTTATTGTTTAATGCATCTAGAGTGAAAGGGATTCAATTCTGTGGCATTGCTTTTTTGACAAAACTGCTGCTGGAAAGACATTTCAAACATGCCATTATCGAGTGGTTTTCACGTCAGCATTACAATTACTAGAAAGGTTGGGCCAAAATTGTTCTTTCCTCTAGTTTTCAAAACAGAAAAGAAGAAAGTTTAGCATGTACAAAGTGTGGATTGAGAATTTTGATTTTCGACCATTTTTGACAGGCGCGCGGCTTAGCAAAAACGGCAAAATTGGGTCAAATTTGTTTTTCCAGGAAACAGCAAAACAACACCTTTCCTGCACTACAGATACATCCTAAAGCACAGCAAAGGCACTCGAAAATGTGTAGGTGTTGTTCCAACACTAACCCTAACCCTAGCTCGGACACTTTTGGAACAGACTTCCAAATCCCTGCTTTAAAAACTGTGTTCAAAAAAGTCCACAAATGACTCCCAATTAGTCAGAATCATGTCAATTACCAGTCCACAGTTATTGTTTAATGCATCTAGAGTGAAAGGGATTCAATTCTGTGGCATTGCTTTTTTGACAAAACTGCTGCTGGAAAGACATTTCAAACATGCCATTATCGAGTGGTTTTCACGTCAGCATTACAATTACCAGAAAGGTTGGGCCAAAATTGTTCTTTCCTCTAGTTTTCAAAACAGAAAAGAAGAAAGTTTAGCATGTACAAAGTGTGGATTGAGAATTTTGATTTTCGACCATTTTTGACAGGCGGCTTAGCAAAAACGGCAAAATTGGGTCAAATTTGTTTTTCCAGGAAACAGCAAAACAACACCTTTCCTGCACTGCAGATACATCCTAAAGCACAGCAAAGGCACTCGAAAATGTGTAGGTGTTGTTCCAACACTAACCCTAACCCTAGCTCGGACACTTTTGGAACAGACTTCCAAATCCCTGCTTTAAAAACTGTGTTCAAAAAAGTCCACAAATGACTCCCAATTAGTCAGAATCATGTCAATTACCAGTCCACAGTTATTGTTTAATGCATCTAGAGTGAAAGGGATTCAATTCTGTGGCATTGCTTTTTTGACAAAACTGCTGCTGGAAAGACATTTCAAACATGCCATTATCGAGTGGTTTTCACGTCAGCATTACAATTACCAGAAAGGTTGGGCCAAAATTGTTCTTTCCTCTAGTTTTCAAAACAGAAAAGAAGAAAGTCTAGCATGTACAAAGTGTGGATTGAGAATTTTGATTTTCGACCATTTTTGACAGGCGCGCGGCTTAGCAAAAACGGCAAAATTGGGTCAAATTTGTTTTTCCAGGAAACAGCAAAACAACACCTTTCCTGCACTGCAGATACATCCTAAAGCACAGCAAAGGCACTCGAAAATGTGTAGGTGTTGTTCCAACACTAACCCTAACCCTAGCTCGGACACTTTTGGAACAGACTTCCAAATCCCTGCTTTAAAAACTGTGTTCAAAAAAGTCCACAAATGACTCCCAATTAGTCAGAATCATGTCAATTACCAGTCCACAGTTATTGTTTAATGCATCTAGAGTGAAAGGGATTCAATTCTGTGGCATTGCTTTTTTGACAAAACTGCTGCTGGAAAGACATTTCAAACATGCCATTATCGAGTGGTTTTCACGTCAGCATTACAATTACCAGAAAGGTTGGGCCAAAATTGTTCTTTCCTCTAGTTTTCAAAACAGAAAAGAAGAAAGTTTAGCATGTACAAAGTGTGGATTGAGAATTTTGATTTTCGACCATTTTTGACAGGCGGCTTAGCAAAAACGGCAAAATTGGGTCAAATTTGTTTTTCCAGGAAACAGCAAAACAACACCTTTCCTGCACTGCAGATACATCCTAAAGCACAGCAAAGGCACTCGAAAATGTGTAGGTGTTGTTCCAACACTAACCCTAACCCTAGCTCGGACACTTTTGGAACAGACTTCCAAATCCCTGCTTTAAAAACTGTGTTCAAAAAAGTCCACAAATGACTCCCAATTAGTCAGAATCATGTCAATTACCAGTCCACAGTTATTGTTTAATGCATCTAGAGTGAAAGGGATTCAATTCTGTGGCATTGCTTTTTTGACAAAACTGCTGCTGGAAAGACATTTCAAACATGCCATTATCGAGTGGTTTTCACGTCAGCATTACAATTACCAGAAAGGTTGGGCCAAAATTGTTCTTTCCTCTAGTTTTCAAAACAGAAAAGAAGAAAGTCTAGCATGTACAAAGTGTGGATTGAGAATTTTGATTTTCGACCATTTTTGACAGGCGCGCGGCTTAGCAAAAACGGCAAAATTGGGTCAAATTTGTTTTTCCAGGAAACAGCAAAACAACACCTTTCCTGCACTGCAGATACATCCTAAAGCACAGCAAAGGCACTCGAAAATGTGTAGGTGTTGTTCTAACACTAACCCTAACCCTAGCTCGGACACTTTTGGAACAGACTTCCAAATCCCTGCTTTAAAAACTGTGTTCAAAAAAGTCCACAAATGACTCCCAATTAGTCAGAATCGTGTCAATTACCAGTCCACAGTTATTGTTTAATGCATCTAGAGTGAAAGGGATTCAATTCTGTGGCATTGCTTTTTTGACAAAACTGCTGCTGGAAAGACATTTCAAACATGCCATTATCGAGTGGTTTTCACGTCAGCATTACAATTACTAGAAAGGTTGGGCCAAAATTGTTCTTTCCTCTAGTTTTCAAAACAGAAAAGAAGAAAGTTTAGCATGTACAAAGTGTGGATTGAGAATTTTGATTTTCGACCATTTTTGACAGGCGCGCGGCTTAGCAAAAACGGCAAAATTGGGTCAAATTTGTTTTTCCAGGAAACAGCAAAACAACACCTTTCCTGCACTGCAGATACATCCTAAAGCACAGCAAAGGCATTAGAAAATGTGTAGGTGTTGTTCCAACACTAACCCTAACCCTAGCTCGGACACTTTTGGAACAGACTTCCAAATCCCTGCTTTAAAAACTGTGTTCAAAAAAGTCCACAAATGACTCCCAATTAGTCAGAATCATGTCAATTACCAGTCCACAGTTATTGTTTAATGCATCTAGAGTGAAAGGGATTCAATTCTGTGGCATTGCTTTTTTGACAAAACTGCTGCTGGAAAGACATTTCAAACATGCCATTATCGAGTGGTTTTCACGTCAGCATTACAATTACCAGAAAGGTTGGGCCAAAATTGTTCTTTCCTCTAGTTTTCAAAACAGAAAAGAAGAAAGTCTAGCATGTACAAAGTGTGGATTGAGAATTTTGATTTTCGACCATTTTTGACAGGCGCGCGGCTTAGCAAAAACGGCAAAATTGGGTCAAATTTGTTTTTCCAGGAAACAGCAAAACAACACCTTTCCTGCACTGCAGATACATCCTAAAGCACAGCAAAGGCACTCGAAAATGTGTAGGTGTTGTTCCAACACTAACCCTAACCCTAGCTCGGACACTTTTGGAACAGACTTCCAAATCCCTGCTTTAAAAACTGCGTTCAAAAAAGTCCACAAATGACTCCCAATTAGTCAGAATCATGTCAATTACCAGTCCACAGTTATTCTTTAATGCATCTAGAGTGAAAGGGATTCAATTCTGTGGCATTGCTTTTTTGACAAAACTGCTGCTGGAAAGACATTTCAAACATGCCATTATCGAGTTGTTTTCACGTCAGCATTACAATTACTAGAAAGGTTGGGCCAAAATTGTTCTTTCCTCTAGTTTTCAAAACAGAAAAGAAGAAAGTTTAGCATGTACAAAGTGTGGATTGAGAATTTTGATTTTCGACCATTTTTGACAGGCGCGCGGCTTAGCAAAAACGGCAAAATTGGGTCAAATTTGTTTTTCCAGGAAACAGCAAAACAACACCTTTCCTGCACTGCAGATACATCCTAAAGCACAGCAAAGGCACTCGAAAATGTGTAGGTGTTGTTCGAACACTAACCCTAACCCTAGCTCGGACACTTTTGGAATAGACTTCCAAATCCCTGCTTTAAAAACTGTGTTCAAAAAAGTCCACAAATGACTCCCAATTAGTCAGAATCATGTCAATTACCAGTCCACAGTTATTGTTTAATGCATCTAGAGTGAAAGGGATTCAAGTCTGTGGCATTTCTTTTTTGACAAAACTGCTGCTGGAAAGACATTTCAAACATGCCATTATCGAGTGGTTTTCACGTCAGCATTACAATTACTAGAAAGGTTGGGCCAAAATTGTTCTTTCCTCTAGTTTTCAAAACAGAAAAGAAGAAAGTTTAGCATGTACAAAGTGTGGATTGAGAATTTTGATTTTCGACCATTTTTGACAGGCGCGCGGCTTAGCAAAAACGGCAAAATTGGGTCAAATTTGTTTTTCCAGGAAACAGCAAAACAACACCTTTCCTGCACTGCAGATACATCCTAAAGCACAGCAAAGGCACTCGAAAATGTGTAGGTGTTGTTCCAACACTAACCCTAACCCTAGCTCGGACACTTTTGGAACAGACTTCCAAATCCCTGCTTTAAAAACTGTGTTCAAAAAAGTCCACAAATGACTCCCAATTAGTCAGAATCATGTCAATTACCAGTCCACAGTTATTGTTTAATGCATCTAGAGTGAAAGGGATTCAATTCTGTGGCATTGCTTTTTTGACAAAACTGCTGCTGGAAAGACATTTCAAACATGCCATTATCGAGTGGTTTTCACGTCAGCATTACAATTACTAGAAAGGTTGGGCCAAAATTGTTCTTTCCTCTAGTTTTCAAAACAGAAAAGAAGAAAGTTTAGCATGTACAAAGTGTGGATTGAGAATTTTGATTTTCGACCATTTTTGACAGGCGCGCGGCTTAGCAAAAACGGCAAAATTGGGTCAAATTTGTTTTTCCAGGAAACAGCAAAACAACACCTTTCCTGCACTGCAGATACATCCTAAAGCACAGCAAAGGCACTCGAAAATGTGTAGGTGTTGTTCCAACACTAACCCTAACCCTAGCTCGGACACTTTTGGAACAGACTTCCAAATCCCTGCTTTAAAAACTGTGTTCAAAAAAGTCCACAAATGACTCCCAATTAGTCAGAATCATGTCAATTACCAGTCCACAGTTATTGTTTAATGCATTTAGAGTGAAAGGGATTCAATTCTGTGGCATTGCTTTTTTGACAAAACTGCTGCTGGAAAGACATTTCAAACATGCCATTATCGAGTGGTTTTCACGTCAGCATTACAATTACCAGAAAGGTTTGGCCAAAATTGTTCTTTCCTCTAGTTTTCAAAACAGAAAAGAAGAAAGTTTAGCATGTACAAAGTGTGGATTGAGAATTTTGATTTTCGACCATTTTTGACAGGCGCGCGGCTTAGCAAAAACGGCAAAATTGGGTCAAATTTGTTTTTCCAGGAAACAGCAAAACAACACCTTTCCTGCACTGCAGATACATCCTAAAGCACAGCAAAGGCATTAGAAAATGTGTAGGTGTTGTTCCAACACTAACCCTAACCCTAGCTCGGACACTTTTGGAACAGACTTCCAAATCCCTGCTTTAAAAACTGTGTTCAAAAAAGTCCACAAATGACTCCCAATTAGTCAGAATCATGTCAATTACCAGTCCACAGTTATTGTTTAATGCATCTAGAGTGAAAGGGATTCAATTCTGTGGCATTGCTTTTTTGACAAAACTGCTGCTGGAAAGACATTTCAAACATGCCATTATCGAGTGGTTTTCACGTCAGCATTACAATTACTAGAAAGGTTGGGCCAAAATTGTTCTTTCCTCTAGTTTTCAAAACAGAAAAGAAGAAAGTTTAGCATGTACAAAGTGTGGATTGAGAATTTTGATTTTCGACCATTTTTGACAGGCGCGCGGCTTAGCAAAAACGGCAAAATTGGGTCAAATTTGTTTTTCCAGGAAACAGCAAAACAACACCTTTCCTGCACTGCAGATACATCCTAAAGCACAGCAAAGGCATTAGAAAATGTGTAGGTGTTGTTCCAACACTAACCCTAACCCTAGCTCGGACACTTTTGGAACAGACTTCCAAATCCCTGCTTTAAAAACTGTGTTCAAAAAAGTCCACAAATGACTCCCAATTAATCAGAATCATGTCAATTACCAGTCCACAGTTATTGTTTAATGCATCTAGAGTGAAAGGGATTCAATTCTGTGGCATTGCTTTTTTGACAAAACTGCTGCTGGAAAGACATTTCAAACATGCCATTATCGAGTGGTTTTCACGTCAGCATTACAATTACCAGAAAGGTTGGGCCAAAATTGTTCTTTCGTCTAGTTTTCAAAACAGAAAAGAAGAAAGTCTAGCATGTACAAAGTGTGGATTGAGAATTTTGATTTTCAACCATTTTTGACAGGCGCGCGGCTTAGCAAAAACGGCAAAATTGGGTCAAATTTGTTTTTCCAGGAAACAGCAAAACAACACCTTTCCTGCACTGCAGATACATCCTAAAGCACAGCAAAGGCACTCGAAAATGTGTAGGTGTTGTTCCAACACTAACCCTAACCCTAGCTCGGACACTTTTGGAACAGACTTCCAAATCCCTGCTTTAAAAACTGTGTTCAAAAAAGTCCACAAATGACTCCCAATTAGTCAGAATCATGTCAATTACCAGTCCACAGTTATTGTTTAATGCATCTAGAGTGAAAGGGATTCAATTCTGTGGCATTGCTTTTTTGACAAAACTGCTGCTGGAAAGACATTTCAAACATGCCATTATCGAGTGGTTTTCACGTCAGCATTACAATTACCAGAAAGGTTGGGCCAAAATTGTTCTTTCCTCTAGTTTTCAAAACAGAAAAGAAGAAAGTTTAGCATGTACAAAGTGTGGATTGAGAATTTTGATTTTCGACCATTTTTGACAGGCGGCTTAGCAAAAACGGCAAAATTGGGTCAAATTTGTTTTTCCAGGAAACAGCAAAACAACACCTTTCCTGCACTGCAGATACATCCTAAAGCACAGCAAAGGCACTCGAAAATGTGTAGGTGTTGTTCCAACACTAACCCTAACCCTAGCTCGGACACTTTTGGAACAGACTTCCAAATCCCTGCTTTAAAAACTGTGTTCAAAAAAGTCCACAAATGACTCCCAATTAGTCAGAATCATGTCAATTACCAGTCCACAGTTATTGTTTAATGCATCTAGAGTGAAAGGGATTCAATTCTGTGGCATTGCTTTTTTGACAAAACTGCTGCTGGAAAGACATTTCAAACATGCCATTATCGAGTGGTTTTCACGTCAGCATTACAATTACCAGAAAGGTTGGGCCAAAATTGTTCTTTCCTCTAGTTTTCAAAACAGAAAAGAAGAAAGTCTAGCATGTACAAAGTGTGGATTGAGAATTTTGATTTTCGACCATTTTTGACAGGCGCGCGGCTTAGCAAAAACGGCAAAATTGGGTCAAATTTGTTTTTCCAGGAAACAGCAAAACAACACCTTTCCTGCACTGCAGATACATCCTAAAGCACAGCAAAGGCATTAGAAAATGTGTAGGTGTTGTTCCAACACTAACCCTAACCCTAGCTCGGACACTTTTGGAACAGACTTCCAAATCCCTGCTTTAAAAACTGTGTTCAAAAAAGTCCACAAATGACTCCCAATTAGTCAGAATCATGTCAATTACCAGTCCACAGTTATTGTTTAATGCATCTAGAGTGAAAGGGATTCAATTCTGTGGCATTGCTTTTTTGACAAAACTGCTGCTGGAAAGACATTTCAAACATGCCATTATCGAGTGGTTTTCACGTCAGCATTACAATTACCAGAAAGGTTGGGCCAAAATTGTTCTTTCCTCTAGTTTTCAAAACAGAAAAGAAGAAAGTCTAGCATGTACAAAGTGTGGATTGAGAATTTTGATTTTCGACCATTTTTGACAGGCGCGCGGCTTAGCAAAAACGGCAAAATTGGGTCAAATTTGTTTTTCCAGGAAACAGCAAAACAACACCTTTCCTGCACTGCAGATACATCCTAAAGCACAGCAAAGGCACTCGAAAATGTGTAGGTGTTGTTCCAACACTAACCCTAACCCTAGCTCGGACACTTTTGGAACAGACTTCCAAATCCCTGCTTTAAAAACTGCGTTCAAAAAAGTCCACAAATGACTCCCAATTAGTCAGAATCATGTCAATTACCAGTCCACAGTTATTCTTTAATGCATCTAGAGTGAAAGGGATTCAATTCTGTGGCATTGCTTTTTTGACAAAACTGCTGCTGGAAATACATTTCAAACATGCCATTATCGAGTTGTTTTCACGTCAGCATTACAATTACTAGAAAGGTTGGGCCAAAATTGTTCTTTCCTCTAGTTTTCAAAACAGAAAAGAAGAAAGTTTAGCATGTACAAAGTGTGGATTGAGAATTTTGATTTTCGACCATTTTTGACAGGCGCGCGGCTTAGCAAAAACGGCAAAATTGGGTCAAATTTGTTTTTCCAGGAAACAGCAAAACAACACCTTTCCTGCACTGCAGATACATCCTAAAGCACAGCAAAGGCACTCGAAAATGTGTAGGTGTTGTTCGAACACTAACCCTAACCCTAGCTCGGACACTTTTGGAATAGACTTCCAAATCCCTGCTTTAAAAACTGTGTTCAAAAAAGTCCACAAATGACTCCCAATTAGTCAGAATCATGTCAATTACCAGTCCACAGTTATTGTTTAATGCATCTAGAGTGAAAGGGATTCAAGTCTGTGGCATTTCTTTTTTGACAAAACTGCTGCTGGAAAGACATTTCAAACATGCCATTATCGAGTGGTTTTCACGTCAGCATTACAATTACTAGAAAGGTTGGGCCAAAATTGTTCTTTCCTCTAGTTTTCAAAACAGAAAAGAAGAAAGTTTAGCATGTACAAAGTGTGGATTGAGAATTTTGATTTTCGACCATTTTTGACAGGCGCGCGGCTTAGCAAAAACGGCAAAATTGGGTCAAATTTGTTTTTCCAGGAAACAGCAAAACAACACCTTTCCTGCACTGCAGATACATCCTAAAGCACAGCAAAGGCACTCGAAAATGTGTAGGTGTTGTTCCAACACTAACCCTAACCCTAGCTCGGACACTTTTGGAACAGACTTCCAAATCCCTGCTTTAAAAACTGTGTTCAAAAAAGTCCACAAATGACTCCCAATTAGTCAGAATCATGTCAATTACCAGTCCACAGTTATTGTTTAATGCATTTAGAGTGAAAGGGATTCAATTCTGTGGCATTGCTTTTTTGACAAAACTGCTGCTGGAAAGACATTTCAAACATGCCATTATCGAGTGGTTTTCACGTCAGCATTACAATTACCAGAAAGGTTGGGCCAAAATTGTTCTTTCCTCTAGTTTTCAAAACAGAAAAGAAGAAAGTTTAGCATGTACAAAGTGTGGATTGAGAATTTTGATTTTCGACCATTTTTGACAGGCGCGCGGCTTAGCAAAAACGGCAAAATTGGGTCAAATTTGTTTTTCCAGGAAACAGCAAAACAACACCTTTCCTGCACTGCAGATACATCCTAAAGCACAGCAAAGGCATTAGAAAATGTGTAGGTGTTGTTCCAACACTAACCCTAACCCTAGCTCGGACACTTTTGGAACAGACTTCCAAATCCCTGCTTTAAAAACTGTGTTCAAAAAAGTCCACAAATGACTCCCAATTAGTCAGAATCATGTCAATTACCAGTCCACAGTTATTGTTTAATGCATCTAGAGTGAAAGGGATTCAATTCTGTGGCATTGCTTTTTTGACAAAACTGCTGCTGGAAAGACATTTCAAACATGCCATTATCGAGTGGTTTTCACGTCAGCATTACAATTACCAGAAAGGTTGGGCCAAAATTGTTCTTTCGTCTAGTTTTCAAAACAGAAAAGAAGAAAGTCTAGCATGTACAAAGTGTGGATTGAGAATTTTGATTTTCAACCATTTTTGACAGGCGCGCGGCTTAGCAAAAACGGCAAAATTGGGTCAAATTTGTTTTTCCAGGAAACAGCAAAACAACACCTTTCCTGCACTGCAGATACATCCTAAAGCACAGCAAAGGCACTCGAAAATGTGTAGGTGTTGTTCCAACACTAACCCTAACCCTAGCTCGGACACTTTTGGAACAGACTTCCAAATCCCTGCTTTAAAAACTGTGTTCAAAAAAGTCCACAAATGACTCCCAATTAGTCAGAATCATGTCAATTACCAGTCCACAGTTATTGTTTAATGCATCTAGAGTGAAAGGGATTCAATTCTGTGGCATTGCTTTTTTGACAAAACTGCTGCTGGAAAGACATTTCAAACATGCCATTATCGAGTGGTTTTCACGTCAGCATTACAATTACCAGAAAGGTTGGGCCAAAATTGTTCTTTCCTCTAGTTTTCAAAACAGAAAAGAAGAAAGTCTAGCATGTACAAAGTGTGGATTGAGAATTTTGATTTTCGACCATTTTTGACAGGCGCGCGGCTTAGCAAAAACGGCAAAATTGGGTCAAATTTGTTTTTCCAGGAAACAGCAAAACAACACCTTTCCTGCACTGCAGATACATCCTAAAGCACAGCAAAGGCACTCGAAAATGTGTAGGTGTTGTTCCAACACTAACCCTAACCCTAGCTCGGACACTTTTGGAACAGACTTCCAAATCCCTGCTTTAAAAACTGTGTTCAAAAAAGTCCACAAATGACTCCCAATTAGTCAGAATCATGTCAATTACCAGTCCACAGTTATTGTTTAATGCATCTAGAGTGAAAGGGATTCAATTCTGTGGCATTGCTTTTTTGACAAAACTGCTGCTGGAAAGACATTTCAAACATGCCATTATCGAGTGGTTTTCACGTCAGCATTACAATTACCAGAAAGGTTGGGCCAAAATTGTTCTTTCCTCTAGTTTTCAAAACAGAAAAGAAGAAAGTCTAGCATGTACAAAGTGTGGATTGAGAATTTTGATTTTCGACCATTTTTGACAGGCGCGCGGCTTAGCAAAAACGGCAAAATTGGGTCAAATTTGTTTTTCCAGGAAACAGCAAAACAACACCTTTCCTGCACTGCAGATACATCCTAAAGCACAGCAAAGGCACTCGAAAATGTGTAGGTGTTGTTCCAACACTAACCCTAACCCTAGCTCGGACACTTTTGGAACAGTCTTCCAAATCCCTGCTTTAAAAACTGTGTTCAAAAAAGTCCACAAATGACTCCCAATTAGTCAGAATCATGTCAATTACCAGTCCACAGTTATTGTTTAATGCATCTAGAGTGAAAGGGATTCAATTCTGTGGCATTGCTTTTTTGACAAAACTGCTGCTGGAAAGACATTTCAAACATGCCATTATCGAGTGGTTTTCACGTCAGCATTACAATTACTAGAAAGGTTGGGCCAAAATTGTTCTTTCCTCTAGTTTTCAAAACAGAAAAGAAGAAAGTTTAGCATGTACAAAGTGTGGATTGAGAATTTTGATTTTCGACCATTTTTGACAGGCGCGCGGCTTAGCAAAAACGGCAAAATTGGGTCAAATTTGTTTTTCCAGGAAACAGCAAAACAACACCTTTCCTGCACTGCAGATACATCCTAAAGCACAGCAAAGGCATTCGAAAATGTGTAGGTGTTGTTCCAACACTAACCCTAACCCTAGCTCGGACACTTTTGGAACAGACTTCCAAATCCCTGCTTTAAAAACTGTGTTCAAAAAAGTCCACAAATGACTCCCAATTAGTCAGAATCATGTCAATTACCAGTCCACAGTTATTGTTTAATGCATCTAGAGTGAAAGGGATTCAATTCTGTGGCATTGCTTTTTTGACAAAACTGCTGCTGGAAAGACATTTCAAACATGCCATTATCGAGTGGTTTTCAGGTCAGCATTACAATTACCAGAAAGGTTGGGCCAAAATTGTTCTTTCCTCTAGTTTTCAAAACAGAAAAGAAGAAAGTTTAGCATGTACAAAGTGTGGATTGAGAATTTTGATTTTCGACCATTTTTGACAGGCGCGCGGCTTAGCAAAAACGGCAAAATTGGGTCAAATTTGTTTTTCCAGGAAACAGCAAAACAACACCTTTCCTGCACTGCAGATACATCCTAAAGCACAGCAAAGGCACTCGAAAATGTGTAGGTGTTGTTCCAACACTAACCCTAACCCTAGCTCGGACACTTTTGGAACAGACTTCCAAATCCCTGCTTTAAAAACTGTGTTCAAAAAAGTCCACAAATGACTCCCAATTAGTCAGAATCATGTCAATTACCAGTCCACAGTTATTGTTTAATGCATTTAGAGTGAAAGGGATTCAATTCTGTGGCATTGCTTTTTTGACAAAACTGCTGCTGGAAAGACATTTCAAACATGCCATTATCGAGTGGTTTTCACGTCAGCATTACAATTACCAGAAAGGTTGGGCCAAAATTGTTCTTTCCTCTAGTTTTCAAAACAGAAAAGAAGAAAGTCTAGCATGTACAAAGTGTGGATTGAGAATTTTGATTTTCGACCATTTTTGACAGGCGCGCGGCTTAGCAAAAACGGCAAAATTGGGTCAAATTTGTTTTTCCAGGAAACAGGAAAACAACACCTTTCCTGCACTGCAGATACATCCTAAAGCACAGCAAAGGCATTAGAAAATGTGTAGGTGTTGTTCCAACACTAACCCTAACCCTAGCTCGGACACTTTTGGAACAGACTTCCAAATCCCTGCTTTAAAAACTGAGTTCAAAAAAGTCCACAAATGACTCCCAATTAGTCAGAATCATGTCAATTACCAGTCCACAGTTATTGTTTAATGCATCTAGAGTGAAAGGGATTCAATTCTGTGGCATTGCTTTTTTGACAAAACTGCTGCTGGAAAGACATTTCAAACATGCCATTATCGAGTGGTTTTCACGTGAGCATTACAATTACCAGAAAGGTTGGGCCAAAATTGTTCTTTCCTCTAGTTTTCAAAACAGAAAAGAAGAAAGTTTAGCATGTACAAAGTGTGGATTGAGAATTTTGATTTTCGACCATTTTTGACAGGCGCGCGGCTTAGCAAAAACGGCAAAATTGGGTCAAATTTGTTTTTCCAGGAAACAGCAAAACAACACCTTTCCTGCACAGCAGATACATCCTAAAGCACAGCAAATCACTCGAAAATGTGTAGGTGTTGTTCCAACACTAACCCTAACCCTAGCTCGGACACTTTTGGAACAGACTTCCAAATCCCTGCTTTAAAAACTGTGTTCAAAAAAGTCCACAAATGACTCCCAATTAGTCAGAATCATGTCAATTACCAGTCCACAGTTATTGTTTAATGCATCTAGAGTGAAAGGGATTCAATTCTGTGGCATTGCTTTTTTGACAAAACTGCTGCTGGAAAGACATTTCAAACATGCCACTATCGAGTGGTTTTCACGTGAGCATTACAATTACCAGAAAGGATGGGCCAAAATTGTTCTTTCCTCTAATTTTCAAAACAGAAAAGAAGAAAGTTTAGCATGTACAAAGTGTGGATTGAGAATTTTGATTTTCGACCATTTTTGACAGGCGCGCGGCTTAGCAAAAACGGCAAAATTGGGTCAAATTTGTTTTTCCAGGAAACAGCAAAACAACACCTTTCCTGCACTGCAGATACATCCTAAAGCACAGCAAAGGCATTAGAAAATGTGTAGGTGTTGTTCCAACACTAACCCTAACCCTAGCTCGGACACTTTTGGAACAGACTTCCAAATCCCTGCTTTAAAAACTGTGTTCAAAAAAGTCCACAAATGACTCCCAATTAGTCAGAATCATGTCAATTACCAGTCCACAGTTATTGTTTAATGCATCTAGAGTGAAAGGGATTCAATTCTGTGGCATTGCTTTTTTGACAAAACTGCTGCTGGAAAGACATTTCAAACATGCCATTATCGAGTGGTTTTCACGTCAGCATTACAATTACCAGAAAGGTTGGGCCAAAATTGTTCTTTCCTCTAGTTTTCAAAACAGAAAAGAAGAAAGTTTAGCATGTACAAAGTGTGGATTGAGAATTTTGATTTTCGACCATTTTTGACAGGCGCGCGGCTTAGCAAAAACGGCAAAATTGGGTCAAATTTGTTTTTCCAGGAAACAGCAAAACAACACCTTTCCTGCACTGCAGATACATCCTAAAGCACAGCAAAGGCATTAGAAAATGTGTAGGTGTTGTTCCAACACTAACCCTAACCCTAGCTCGGACACTTTTGGAACAGACTTCCAAATCCCTGCTTTAAAAACTGTGTTCAAAAAAGTCCACAAATGACTCCCAATTAGTCAGAATCATGTCAATTACCAGTCCACAGTTATTGTTTAATGCATCTAGAGTGAAAGGGATTCAATTCTGTGGCATTGCTTTTTTGACAAAACTGCTGCTGGAAAGACATTTCAAACATGCCATTATCGAGTGGTTTTCACGTCAGCATTACAATTACCAGAAAGGTTGAGCCAAAATTGTTCTTTCCTCTAGTTTTCAAAACAGAAAAGAAGAAAGTCTAGCATGTACAAAGTGTGGATTGAGAATTTTGATTTTCGACCATTTTTGACAGGCGCGCGGCTTAGCAAAAATGGCAAAATTGGGTCAAATTTGTTTTTCCAGGAAACAGCAAAACAACACCTTTCCTGCACTGCAGATACATCCTAAAGCACAGCAAAGGCATTAGAAAATGTGTAGGTGTTGTTCCAACACTAACCCTAACCCTAGCTCGGACACTTTTGGAACAGACTTCCAAATCCCTGCTTTAAAAACTGTGTTCAAAAAAGTCCACAAATGACTCCCAATTAGTCAGAATCATGTCAATTACCAGTCCACAGTTATTGTTTAATGCATCTAGAGTGAAAGGGATTCAATTCTGTGGCATTGCTTTTTTGACAAAACTGCTGCTGGAAAGACATTTCAAACATGCCATTATCGAGTGGTTTTCAGGTCAGCATTACAATTACCAGAAAGGTTGGGCCAAAATTGTTCTTTCCTCTAGTTTTCAAAACAGAAAAGAAGAAAGTTTAGCATGTACAAAGTGTGGATTGAGAATTTTGATTTTCGACCATTTTTGACAGGCGCGCGGCTTAGCAAAAACGGCAAAATTGGGTCAAATTTGTTTTTCCAGGAAACAGCAAAACAACACCTTTCCTGCACTGCAGATACATCCTAAAGCACAGCAAAGGCACTCGAAAATGTGTAGGTGTTGTTCCAACACTAACCCTAACCCTAGCTCGGACACTTTTGGAACAGACTTCCAAATCCCTGCTTTAAAAACTGTGTTCAAAAAAGTCCACAAATGACTCCCAATTAGTCAGAATCATGTCAATTACCAGTCCACAGTTATTGTTTAATGCATCTAGAGTGAAAGGGATTCAATTCTGTGGCATTGCTTTTTTGACAAAACTGCTGCTGGAAAGACATTTCAAACATGCCATTATCGATTGGTTTTCACGTCAGCATTACAATTACTAGAAAGGTTGGGCCAAAATTGTTCTTTCCTCTAGTTTTCAAAACAGAAAAGAAGACAGTCTAGCATGTACAAAGTGTGGATTGAGAATTTTGATTTTCGACCATTTTTGACAGGCGCGTGGCTTAGCAAAAACGGCAAAATTGGGTCAAATTTGTTTTTCCAGGAAACAGCAAAACAACACCTTTCCTGCACTGCAGATACATCCTAAAGCACAGCAAAGGCACTCGAAAATGTGTAGGTGTTGTTCCAACACTAACCCTAACCCTAGCTCGGACTCTTTTGGAACAGACTTCCAAATCCCTGCTTTAAAAACTGTGTTCAAAAAAGTCCACAAATGACTCCCAATTAGTCAGAATCATGTCAATTACCAGTCCACAGTTATTGTTTAATGCATCTAGAGTGAAAGGGATTCAATTCTGTGGCATTGCTTTTTTGACAAAACTGCTGCTGGAAAGACATTTCAAACATGCCATTATCGAGTGGTTTTCAGGTCAGCATTACAATTACCAGAAAGGTTGGGCCAAAATTGTTCTTTCCTCTAGTTTTCAAAACAGAAAAGAAGAAAGTTTAGCATGTACAAAGTGTGGATTGAGAATTTTGATTTTCGACCATTTTTGACAGGCGCGCGGCTTAGCAAAAACGGCAAAATTGGGTCAAATTTGTTTTTCCAGGAAACAGCAAAACAACACCTTTCCTGCACTGCAGATACATCCTAAAGCACAGCAAAGGCACTCGAAAATGTGTAGGTGTTGTTCCAACACTAACCCTAACCCTAGCTCGGACACTTTTGGAACAGACTTCCAAATCCCTGCTTTAAAAACTGTGTTCAAAAAAGTCCACAAATGACTCCCAATTAGTCAGAATCATGTCAATTACCAGTCCACAGTTATTGTTTAATGCATTTAGAGTGAAAGGGATTCAATTCTGTGGCATTGCTTTTTTGACAAAACTGCTGCTGGAAAGACATTTCAAACATGCCATTATCGAGTGGTTTTCACGTCAGCATTACAATTACCAGAAAGGTTGGGCCAAAATTGTTCTTTCCTCTAGTTTTCAAAACAGAAAAGAAGAAAGTCTAGCATGTACAAAGTGTGGATTGAGAATTTTGATTTTCGACCATTTTTGACAGGCGCGCGGCTTAGCAAAAACGGCAAAATTGGGTCAAATTTGTTTTTCCAGGAAACAGGAAAACAACACCTTTCCTGCACTGCAGATACATCCTAAAGCACAGCAAAGGCATTAGAAAATGTGTAGGTGTTGTTCCAACACTAACCCTAACCCTAGCTCGGACACTTTTGGAACAGACTTCCAAATCCCTGCTTTAAAAACTGAGTTCAAAAAAGTCCACAAATGACTCCCAATTAGTCAGAATCATGTCAATTACCAGTCCACAGTTATTGTTTAATGCATCTAGAGTGAAAGGGATTCAATTCTGTGGCATTGCTTTTTTGACAAAACTGCTGCTGGAAAGACATTTCAAACATGCCATTATCGAGTGGTTTTCACGTGAGCATTACAATTACCAGAAAGGTTGGGCCAAAATTGTTCTTTCCTCTAGTTTTCAAAACAGAAAAGAAGAAAGTTTAGCATGTACAAAGTGTGGATTGAGAATTTTGATTTTCGACCATTTTTGACAGGCGCGCGGCTTAGCAAAAACGGCAAAATTGGGTCAAATTTGTTTTTCCAGGAAACAGCAAAACAACACCTTTCCTGCACTGCAGATACATCCTAAAGCACAGCAAAGGCATTCGAAAATGTGTAGGTGTTGTTCCAACACTAACCCTAACCCTAGCTCGGACACTTTTGGAACAGACTTCCAAATCCCTGCTTTAAAAACTGTGTTCAAAAAAGTCCACAAATGACTCCCAATTAGTCAGAATCATGTCAATTACCAGTCCACAGTTATTGTTTAATGCATCTAGAGTGAAAGGGATTCAATTCTGTGGCATTGCTTTTTTGACAAAACTGCTGCTGGAAAGACATTTCAAACATGCCATTATCGAGTGGTTTTCACGTCAGCATTACAATTACTAGAAAGGTTGGGCCAAAATTGTTCTTTCCTCTAGTTTTCAAAACAGAAAAGAAGAAAGTTTAGCATGTACAAAGTGTGGATTGAGAATTTTGATTTTCGACTATTTTTGACAGGCGCGCGGCTTAGCAAAAACGGCAAAATTGGGTCAAATTTGTTTTTCCAGGAAACAGCAAAACAACACCTTTCCTGCACTGCAGATACATCCTAAAGCACAGCAAAGGCATTAGAAAATGTGTAGGTGTTGTTCCAACACTAACCCTAACCCTAGCTCGGACACTTTTGGAACAGACTTCCAAATCCCTGCTTTAAAAACTGTGTTCAAAAAAGTCCACAAATGACTCCCAATTAGTCAGAATCATGTCAATTACCAGTCCACAGTTATTGTTTAATGCATCTAGAGTGAAAGGGATTCAATTCTGTGGCATTGCTTTTTTGACAAAACTGCTGCTGGAAAGACATTTCAAACATGCCATTATCGAGTGGTTTTCACGTCAGCATTACAATTACCAGAAAGGTTGGGCCAAAATTGTTCTTTCCTCTAGTTTTCAAAACAGAAAAGAAGAAAGTTTAGCATGTACAAAGTGTGGATTGAGAATTTTGATTTTCGACCATTTTTGACAGGCGCGCGGCTTAGCAAAAACGGCAAAATTGGGTCAAATTTGTTTTTCCAGGAAACAGCAAAACAACACCTTTCCTGCACTGCAGATACATCCTAAAGCACAGCAAAGGCATTAGAAAATGTGTAGGTGTTGTTCCAACACTAACCCTAACCCTAGCTCGGACACTTTTGGAACAGACTTCCAAATCCCTGCTTTAAAAACTGTGTTCAAAAAAGTCCACAAATGACTCCCAATTAGTCAGAATCATGTCAATTACCAGTCCACAGTTATTGTTTAATGCATCTAGAGTGAAAGGGATTCAATTCTGTGGCATTGCTTTTTTGACAAAACTGCTGCTGGAAAGACATTTCAAACATGCCATTATCGAGTGGTTTTCACGTCAGCATTACAATTACCAGAAAGGTTGAGCCAAAATTGTTCTTTCCTCTAGTTTTCAAAACAGAAAAGAAGAAAGTCTAGCATGTACAAAGTGTGGATTGAGAATTTTGATTTTCGACCATTTTTGACAGGCGCGCGGCTTAGCAAAAATGGCAAAATTGGGTCAAATTTGTTTTTCCAGGAAACAGCAAAACAACACCTTTCCTGCACTGCAGATACATCCTAAAGCACAGCAAAGGCATTAGAAAATGTGTAGGTGTTGTTCCAACACTAACCCTAACCCTAGCTCGGACACTTTTGGAACAGACTTCCAAATCCCTGCTTTAAAAACTGTGTTCAAAAAAGTCCACAAATGACTCCCAATTAGTCAGAATCATGTCAATTACCAGTCCACAGTTATTGTTTAATGCATCTAGAGTGAAAGGGATTCAATTCTGTGGCATTGCTTTTTTGACAAAACTGCTGCTGGAAAGACATTTCAAACATGCCATTATCGAGTGGTTTTCAGGTCAGCATTACAATTACCAGAAAGGTTGGGCCAAAATTGTTCTTTCCTCTAGTTTTCAAAACAGAAAAGAAGAAAGTTTAGCATGTACAAAGTGTGGATTGAGAATTTTGATTTTCGACCATTTTTGACAGGCGCGCGGCTTAGCAAAAACGGCAAAATTGGGTCAAATTTGTTTTTCCAGGAAACAGCAAAACAACACCTTTCCTGCACTGCAGATACATCCTAAAGCACAGCAAAGGCACTCGAAAATGTGTAGGTGTTGTTCCAACACTAACCCTAACCCTAGCTCGGACACTTTTGGAACAGACTTCCAAATCCCTGCTTTAAAAACTGTGTTCAAAAAAGTCCACAAATGACTCCCAATTAGTCAGAATCATGTCAATTACCAGTCCACAGTTATTGTTTAATGCATCTAGAGTGAAAGGGATTCAATTCTGTGGCATTGCTTTTTTGACAAAACTGCTGCTGGAAAGACATTTCAAACATGCCATTATCGATTGGTTTTCACGTCAGCATTACAATTACTAGAAAGTTTGGGCCAAAATTGTTCTTTCCTCTAGTTTTCAAAACAGAAAAGAAGACAGTCTAGCATGTACAAAGTGTGGATTGAGAATTTTGATTTTCGACCATTTTTGACAGGCGCGCGCGGCTTAGCAAAAACGGCAAAATTGGGTCAAATTTGTTTTTCCAGGAAACAGCAAAACAACACCTTTCCTGCACTGCAGATACATCCTAAAGCACAGCAAAGGCACTCGAAAATGTGTAGGTGTTGTTCCAACACTAACCCTAACCCTAGCTCGGACACTTTTGGAACAGACTTCCAAATCCCTGCTTTAAAAACTGTGTTCAAAAAAGTCCACAAATGACTCCCAATTAGTCAGAATCATGTCAATTACCAGTCCACAGTTATTGTTTAATGCATCTAGAGTGAAAGGGATTCAATTCTGTGGCATTGCTTTTTTGACAAAACTGCTGCTGGAAAGACATTTCAAACATGCCACTATCGAGTGGTTTTCACGTGAGCATTACAATTACCAGAAAGGATGGGCCAAAATTGTTCTTTCCTCTAATTTTCAAAACAGAAAAGAAGAAAGTTTAGCATTTACAAAGTGTGGATTGAGAATTTTGATTTTCGACCATTTTTGACAGGCGCGCGACTTAGCAAAAACGGCAAAATTGGGTCAAATTTGTTTTTCCAGGAAACAGCAAAACAACACCTTTCCTGCACTGCAGATACATCCTAAAGCACAGCAAAGGCACTCGAAAATGTGTAGGTGTTGTTCCAACACTAACCCTAACCCTAGCTCGGACACTTTTGGAACAGACTTCCAAATCCCTGCTTTAAAAACTGTGTTCAAAAAAGTCCACAAATGACTCCCAATTAGTCAGAATCATGTCAATTACCAGTCCACAGTTATTGTTTAATGCATCTAGAGTGAAAGGGATTCAATTCTGTGGCATTGCTTTTTTGACAAAACTGCTGCTGGAAAGACATTTCAAACATGCCATTATCGAGTGGTTTTCACGTCAGCATTACAATTACCAGAAAGGTTGGGCCAAAATTGTTCTTTCCTCTAGTTTTCAAAACAGAAAAGAAGAAAGTTTAGTATGTACAAAGTGTGGATTGAGAATTTTGATTTTCGACCATTTTTGACAGGCGCGCGCGGCTTAGCAAAAACGGCAAAATTGGGTCAAATTTGTTTTTCCAGGAAACAGCAAAACAACACCTTTCCTGCACTGCAGATACATCCTAAAGCACAGCAAAGGCACTCGAAAATGTGTAGGTGTTGTTCCAACACTAACCCTAACCCTAGCTCGGACACTTTTGGAACAGACTTCCAAATCCCTGCTTTAAAAACTGTGTTCAAAAAAGTCCACAAATGACTCCCAATTAGTCAGAATCATGTCAATTACCAGTCCACAGTTATTGTTTAATGCATCTAGAGTGAAAGGGATTCAATTCTGTGGCATTGCTTTTTTGACAAAACTGCTGCTGGAAAGACATTTCAAACATGCCACTATCGAGTGGTTTTCACGTGAGCATTACAATTACCAGAAAGGATGGGCCAAAATTGTTCTTTCCTCTAATTTTCAAAACAGAAAAGAAGAAAGTTTAGCATGTACAAAGTGTGGATTGAGAATTTTGATTTTCGACCATTTTTGACAGGCGCGCGGCTTAGCAAAAACGGCAAAATTGGGTCAAATTTGTTTTTCCAGGAAACAGCAAAACAACACCTTTCCTGCACTGCAGATACATCCTAAAGCACAGCAAAGGCACTCGAAAATGTGTAGGTGTTGTTCCAACACTAACCCTAACCCTAGCTCGGACACTTTTGGAACAGACTTCCAAATCCCTGCTTTAAAAACTGTGTTCAAAAAAGTCCACAAATGACTCCCAATTAGTCAGAATCATGTCAATTACCAGTCCACAGTTATTGTTTAATGCATCTAGAGTGAAAGGGATTCAATTCTGTGGCATTGCTTTTTTGACAAAACTGCTGCTGGAAAGACATTTCAAACATGCCACTATCGAGTGGTTTTCACGTGAGCATTACAATTACCAGAAAGGATGGGCCAAAATTGTTCTTTCCTCTAATTTTCAAAACAGAAAAGAAGAAAGTTTAGCATTTACAAAGTGTGGATTGAGAATTTTGATTTTCGACCATTTTTGACAGGCGCGCGGCTTAGCAAAAACGGCAAAATTGGGTCAAATTTGTTTTTCCAGGAAACAGCAAAACAACACCTTTCCTGCACTGCAGATACATCCTAAAGCACAGCAAAGGCATTAGAAAATGTGTAGGTGTTGTTCCAACACTAACCCTAACCCTAGCTCGGACACTTTTGGAACAGACTTCCAAATCCCTGCTTTAAAAACTGTGTTCAAAAAAGTCCACAAATGACTCCCAATTAGTCAGAATCATGTCAATTACCAGTCCACAGTTATTGTTTAATGCATCTAGAGTGAAAGGGATTCAATTCTGTGGCATTGCTTTTTTGACAAAACTGCTGCTGGAAAGACATTTCAAACATTCCATTATCGAGTGGTTTTCACGTCAGCATTACAATTACCAGAAAGGTTGGGCCAAAATTGTTCTTTCCTCTAGTTTTCAAAACAGAAAAGAAGAAAGTTTAGTATGTACAAAGTGTGGATTGAGAATTTTGATTTTCGACCATTTTTGACAGGCGCGCGGCTTAGCAAAAACGGCAAAATTGGGTCAAATTTGTTTTTCCAGGAAACAGCAAAACAACACCTTTCCTGCACTGCAGATACATCCTAAAGCACAGCAAAGGCACTCGAAAATGTGTAGGTGTTGTTCCAACACTAACCCTAACCCTAGCTCGGACACTTTTGGAACAGACTTCCAAATCCCTGCTTTAAAAACTGTGTTCAAGAAAGTCCACAAATGACTCCCAATTAGTCAGAATCATGTCAATTACCAGTCCACAGTTATTGTTTAATGCATCTAGAGTGAAAGGGATTCAATTCTGTGGCATTGCTTTTTTGACAAAACTGCTGCTGGAAAGACATTTCAAACATGCCACTATCGAGTGGTTTTCACGTGAGCATTACAATTACCAGAAAGGATGGGCCAAAATTGTTCTTTCCTCTAATTTTCAAAACAGAAAAGAAGAAAGTTTAGCATGTACAAAGTGTGGATTGAGAATTTTGATTTTCGACCATTTTTGACAGGCGCGCGGCTTAGCAAAAACGGCAAAATTGGGTCAAATTTGTTTTTCCAGGAAACAGCAAAACAACACCTTTCCTGCACTGCAGATACATCCTAAAGCACAGCAAAGGCATTCGAAAATGTGTAGGTGTTGTTCCAACACTAACCCTAACCCTAGCTCGGACACTTTTGGAACAGACTTCCAAATCCCTGCTTTAAAAACTGTGTTCAAAAAAGTCCACAAATGACTCCCAATTAGTCAGAATCATGTCAATTACCAGTCCACAGTTATTGTTTAATGCATCTAGAGTGAAAGGGATTCAATTCTGTGGCATTGCTTTTTTGACAAAACTGCTGCTGGAAAGACATTTCAAACATGCCATTATCGAGTGGTTTTCACGTCAGCATTACAATTACCAGAAAGGTTGGGCCAAAATTGTTCTTTCCTCTAGTTTTCAAAACAGAAAAGAAGAAAGTTTAGTATGTACAAAGTGTGGATTGAGAATTTTGATTTTCGACCATTTTTGACAGGCGCGCGGCTTAGCAAAAACGGCAAAATTGGGTCAAATTTGTTTTTCCAGGAAACAGCAAAACAACACCTTTCCTGCACTGCAGATACATCCTAAAGCACAGCAAAGGCACTCGAAAATGTGTAGGTGTTGTTCCAACACTAACCCTAACCCTAGCTCGGACACTTTTGGAACAGACTTCCAAATCCCTGCTTTAAAAACTGTGTTCAAGAAAGTCCACAAATGACTCCCAATTAGTCAGAATCATGTCAATTACCAGTCCACAGTTATTGTTTAATGCATCTAGAGTGAAAGGGATTCAATTCTGTGGCATTGCTTTTTTGACAAAACTGCTGCTGGAAAGACATTTCAAACATGCCACTATCGAGTGGTTTTCACGTGAGCATTACAATTACCAGAAAGGATGGGCCAAAATTGTTCTTTCCTCTAATTTTCAAAACAGAAAAGAAGAAAGTTTAGCATGTACAAAGTGTGGATTGAGAATTTTGATTTTCGACCATTTTTGACAGGCGCGCGGCTTAGCAAAAACGGCAAAATTGGGTCAAATTTGTTTTTCCAGGAAACAGCAAAACAACACCTTTCCTGCACTGCAGATACATCCTAAAGCACAGCAAAGGCATTCGAAAATGTGTAGGTGTTGTTCCAACACTAACCCTAACCCTAGCTCGGACACTTTTGGAACAGACTTCCAAATCCCTGCTTTAAAAACTGTGTTCAAAAAAGTCCACAAATGACTCCCAATTAGTCAGAATCATGTCAATTACCAGTCCACAGTTATTGTTTAATGCATCTAGAGTGAAAGGGATTCAATTCTGTGGCATTGCTTTTTTGACAAAACTGCTGCTGGAAAGACATTTCAAACATGCCATTATCGAGTGGTTTTCACGTCAGCATTACAATTACTAGAAAGGTTGGGCCAAAATTGTTCTTTCCTCTAGTTTTCAAAACAGAAAAGAAGAAAGTTTAGCATGTACAAAGTGTGGATTGAGAATTTTGATTTTCGACCATTTTTGACAGGCGCGCGGCTTAGCAAAAACGGCAAAATTGGGTCAAATTTGTTTCTCCAGGAAACAGCAAAACAACACCTTTCCTGCACTGCACATACATCCTAAAGCACAGCAAAGGCACTCGAAAATGTGAAGGTGTTGTTCCAACACTAACCCTAACCCTAGCTCGGACACTTTTGGAACAGACTTCCAAATCCCTGCTTTAAAAACTGTGTTCAAAAAAGTCCACAAATGACTCCCAATTAGTCAGAATCATGTCAATTACCAGTCCACAGTTATTGTTTAATGCATCTAGAGTGAAAGGGATTCAATTCTGTGGCATTGCTTTTTTGACAAAACTGCTGCTGGAAAGACATTTCAAACATGCCACTATCGAGTGGTTTTCACGTGAGCATTACAATTACCAGAAAGGATGGGCCAAAATTGTTCTTTCCTCTAATTTTCAAAACAGAAAAGAAGAAAGTTTAGCATTTACAAAGTGTGGATTGAGAATTTTGATTTTCGACCATTTTTGACAGGCGCGCGGCTTAGCAAAAACGGCAAAATTGGGTCAAATTTGTTTATCCAGGAAACAGCAAAACAACACCTTTCCTGCACTGCAGATACATCCTAAAGCACAGCAAAGGCATTAGAAAATGTGTAGGTGTTGTTCCAACACTAACCCTAACCCTAGCTCGGACACTTTTGGAACAGACTTCCAAATCCCTGCTTTAAAAACTGTGTTCAAAAAAGTCCACAAATGACTCCCAATTAGTCAGAATCATGTCAATTACCAGTCCACAGTTATTGTTTAATGCATCTAGAGTGAAAGGGATTCAATTCTGTGGCATTGCTTTTTTGACAAAACTGCTGCTGGAAAGACATTTCAAACATGCCATTATCGAGTGGTTTTCACGTCAGCATTACAATTACCAGAAAGGTTGGGCCAAAATTGTTCTTTCCTCTAGTTTTCAAAACAGAAAAGAAGAAAGTCTAGCATGTACAAAGTGTGGATTGAGAATTTTGATTTTCGACCATTTTTGACAGGCGCGCTGCTTAGCAAAAACGGCAAAATTGGGTCAAATTTGTTTTTCCAGGAAACAGCAAAACAACACCTTTCCTGCACTGCAGATACATCCTAAAGCACAGCAAAGGCACTCGAAAATGTGTAGGTGTTGTTCCAACACTAACCCTAACCCTAGCTCGGACACTTTTGGAACAGACTTCCAAATCCCTGCTTTAAAAACTGTGTTCAAAAAAGTCCACAAATGACTCCCAATTAGTCAGAATCATGTCAATTACCAGTCCACAGTTATTGTTTAATGCATCTAGAGTGAAAGGGATTCAATTCTGTGGCATTGCTTTTTTGACAAACCTGCTGCTGGAAAGACATTTCAAACATGCCATTATCGAGTGGTTTTCACGTCAGCATTACAATTACGAGAAAGGTTGGGCCAAAATTGTTCTTTCCTCTAGTTTTCAAAACAGAAAAGAAGAAAGTTTAGCATGTACAAAGTGTGGATTGAGAATTTTGATTTTCGACCATTTTTGACAGGAGCGCGGCTTAGCAAAAACGGCAAAATTGGGTCAAATTTGTTTTTCCAGGAAACAGCAAAACAACACCTTTCCTGCACTGCAGATACATCCTAAAGCACAGCAAAGGCACTCGAAAATGTGTAGGTGTTGTTCCAACACTAACCCTAACCCTAGCTCGGACACTTTTGGAACAGACTTCCAAATCCCTGCTTTAAAAACTGTGTTCAAAAAAGTCCACAAATGACTCCCAATTAGTCAGAATCATATCAATTACCAGTCCACAGTTATTGTTTAATGCATCTAGAGTGAAAGGGATTCAATTCTGTGGCATTGCTTTTTTGACAAAACTGCTGCTGGAAAGACATTTCAAACATGCCATTATCGAGTGGTTTTCACGTCAGCATTACAATTACTTGAAAGGTTGGGCCAAAATTGTTCTCTCCTCTAGTTTTCAAAACAGAAAAGAAGAAAGTTTAGCATGTACAAAGTGTGGATTGAGAATTTTGATTTTCGACCATTTTTGACAGGCGCGCGGCTTAGCAAAAACGGCAAAATTGGGTCAAATTTGTTTTTCCAGGAAACAGCAAAACAACACCTTTCCTGCACTGCAGATACATCCTAAAGCACAGCAAAGGCATTCGAAAAAGAGTAGGTGTTGTTCCAACACTAACCCTAACCCTAGCTCGGACACTTTTGGAACAGACTTCCAAATCCCTGCTTTAAAAACTGTGTTCAAAAAAGTCCACAAATGACTCCCAATTAGTCAGAATCATATCAATTACCAGTCCACAGTTATTGTTTAATGCATCTAGAGTGAAAGGGATTCAATTCTGTGGCATTGCTTTTTTGACAAAACTGCTGCTGGAAAGACATTTCAAACATGCCATTATCGAGTGGTTTTCACGTCAGCATTACAATTACCAGAAAGGTTGGGCCAAAATTGTTCTTTCCTCTAGTTTTCAAAACAGAAAAGAAGAAAGTCTAGCATGTACAAAGTGTGGATTGAGAATTTTGATTTTCGACCATTTTTGACAGGCGCGCGGCTTAGCAAAAACGGCAAAATTGGGTCAAATTTGTTTTTCCAGGAAACAGCAAAACAACACCTTTCCTGCACTGCAGATACATCCTAAAGCACAGCAAAGGCACTCGAAAATGTGTAGGTGTTGTTCCAACACTAACCCTAACCCTAGCTCGGACACTTTTGGAACAGACTTCCAAATCCCTGCTTTAAAAACTGTGTTCAAGAAAGTCCACAAATGACTCCCAATTAGTCAGAATCATGTCAATTACCAGTCCACAGTTATTGTTTAATGCATCTAGAGTGAAAGGGATTCAATTCTGTGGCATTGCTTTTTTGACAAAACTGCTGCTGGAAAGACATTTCAAACATGCCACTATCGAGTGGTTTTCACGTGAGCATTACAATTACCAGAAAGGATGGGCCAAAATTGTTCTTTCCTCTAATTTTCAAAACAGAAAAGAAGAAAGTTTAGCATGTACAAAGTGTGGATTGAGAATTTTGATTTTCGACCATTTTTGACAGGCGCGCGGCTTAGCAAAAACGGCAAAATTGGGTCAAATTTGTTTTTCCAGGAAACAGCAAAACAACACCTTTCCTGCACTGCAGATACATCCTAAAGCACAGCAAAGGCATTCGAAAATGTGTAGGTGTTGTTCCAACACTAACCCTAACCCTAGCTCGGACACTTTTGGAACAGACTT
The DNA here is from genome assembly GCF_040954835.1 of Lepisosteus oculatus. Classification (NCBI taxonomy): domain Eukaryota; kingdom Metazoa; phylum Chordata; class Actinopteri; order Semionotiformes; family Lepisosteidae; genus Lepisosteus; species Lepisosteus oculatus. The sequence continues at coordinate 101,114 of NW_027167751.1, read as the reverse complement.
CCAAATCCCTGCTTTAAAAACTGTGTTCAAAAAAGTCCACAAATGACTCCCAATTAGTCAGAATCATGTCAATTACCAGTCCACAGTTATTGTTTAATGCATCTAGAGTGAAAGGGATTCAATTCTGTGGCATTGCTTTTTTGACAAAACTGATGCTGGAAAGACATTTCAAACATGCCATTATCGAGTGGTTTTCACGTCAGCATTACAATTACCAGAAAGGTTGGGCCAAAATTGTTCTTTCCTCTAGTTTTCAAAACAGAAAAGAAGAAAGTTTAGTATGTACAAAGTGTGGATTGAGAATTTTGATTTTCGACCATTTTTGACAGGCGCGCGGCTTAGCAAAAACGGCAAAATTGGGTCAAATTTGTTTTTCCAGGAAACAGCAAAACAACACCTTTCCTGCACTGCAGATACATCCTAAAGCACAGCAAAGGCACTCGAAAATGTGTAGGTGTTGTTCCAACACTAACCCTAACCCTAGCTCGGACACTTTTGGAACAGACTTCCAAATCCCTGCTTTAAAAACTGTGTTCAAGAAAGTCCACAAATGACTCCCAATTAGTCAGAATCATGTCAATTACCAGTCCACAGTTATTGTTTAATGCATCTAGAGTGAAAGGGATTCAATTCTGTGGCATTGCTTTTTTGACAAAACTGCTGCTGGAAAGACATTTCAAACATGCCACTATCGAGTGGTTTTCACGTGAGCATTACAATTACCAGAAAGGATGGGCCAAAATTGTTCTTTCCTCTAATTTTCAAAACAGAAAAGAAGAAAGTTTAGCATGTACAAAGTGTGGATTGAGAATTTTGATTTTCGACCATTTTTGACAGGCGCGCGGCTTAGCAAAAACGGCAAAATTGGGTCAAATTTGTTTTTCCAGGAAACAGCAAAACAACACCTTTCCTGCACTGCAGATACATCCTAAAGCACAGCAAAGGCATTCGAAAATGTGTAGGTGTTGTTCCAACACTAACCCTAACCCTAGCTCGGACACTTTTGGAACAGACTTCCAAATCCCTGCTTTAAAAACTGTGTTCAAAAAAGTCCACAAATGACTCCCAATTAGTCAGAATCATATCAATTACCAGTCCACAGTTATTGTTTAATGCATCTAGAGTGAAAGGGATTCAATTCTGTGGCATTGCTTTTTTGACAAAACTGCTGCTGGAAAGACATTTCAAACATGCCATTATCGAGTGGTTTTCACGTCAGCATTACAATTACCAGAAAGGTTGGGCCAAAATTGTTCTTTCCTCTAGTTTTCAAAACAGAAAAGAAGAAAGTTTAGCATGTACAAAGTGTGGATTGAGAATTTTGATTTTCGACCATTTTTGACAGGCGCGCGGCTTAGCAAAAACGGCAAAATTGGGTCAAATTTGTTTCTCCAGGAAACAGCAAAACAACACCTTTCCTGCACTGCACATACATCCTAAAGCACAGCAAAGGCACTCGAAAATGTGAAGGTGTTGTTCCAACACTAACCCTAACCCTAGCTCGGACACTTTTGGAACAGACTTCCAAATCCCTGCTTTAAAAACTGTGTTCAAAAAAGTCCACAAATGACTCCCAATTAGTCAGAATCATGTCAATTACCAGTCCACAGTTATTGTTTAATGCATCTAGAGTGAAAGGGATTCAATTCTGTGGCATTGCTTTTTTGACAAAACTGCTGCTGGAAAGACATTTCAAACATGCCACTATCGAGTGGTTTTCACGTGAGCATTACAATTACCAGAAAGGATGGGCCAAAATTGTTCTTTCCTCTAATTTTCAAAACAGAAAAGAAGAAAGTTTAGCATTTACAAAGTGTGGATTGAGAATTTTGATTTTCGACCATTTTTGACAGGCGCGCGGCTTAGCAAAAACGGCAAAATTGGGTCAAATTTGTTTTTCCAGGAAACAGCAAAACAACACCTTTCCTGCACTGCAGATACATCCTAAAGCACAGCAAAGGCATTAGAAAATGTGTAGGTGTTGTTCCAACACTAACCCTAACCCTAGCTCGGACACTTTTGGAACAGACTTCCAAATCCCTGCTTTAAAAACTGTGTTCAAAAAAGTCCACAAATGACTCCCAATTAGTCAGAATCATGTCAATTACCAGTCCACAGTTATTGTTTAATGCATCTAGAGTGAAAGGGATTCAATTCTGTGGCATTGCTTTTTTGACAAAACTGCTGCTGGAAAGACATTTCAAACATGCCATTATCGAGTGGTTTTCACGTCAGCATTACAATTACCAGAAAGGTTGGGCCAAAATTGTTCTTTCCTCTAGTTTTCAAAACAGAAAAGAAGAAAGTCTAGCATGTACAAAGTGTGGATTGAGAATTTTGATTTTCGACCATTTTTGACAGGCGCGCTGCTTAGCAAAAACGGCAAAATTGGGTCAAATTTGTTTTTCCAGGAAACAGCAAAACAACACCTTTCCTGCACTGCAGATACATCCTAAAGCACAGCAAAGGCACTCGAAAATGTGTAGGTGTTGTTCCAACACTAACCCTAACCCTAGCTCGGACACTTTTGGAACAGACTTCCAAATCCCTGCTTTAAAAACTGTGTTCAAAAAAGTCCACAAATGACTCCCAATTAGTCAGAATCATGTCAATTACCAGTCCACAGTTATTGTTTAATGCATCTAGAGTGAAAGGGATTCAATTCTGTGGCATTGCTTTTTTGACAAACCTGCTGCTGGAAAGACATTTCAAACATGCCATTATCGAGTGGTTTTCACGTCAGCATTACAATTACGAGAAAGGTTGGGCCAAAATTGTTCTTTCCTCTAGTTTTCAAAACAGAAAAGAAGAAAGTTTAGCATGTACAAAGTGTGGATTGAGAATTTTGATTTTCGACCATTTTTGACAGGAGCGCGGCTTAGCAAAAACGGCAAAATTGGGTCAAATTTGTTTTTCCAGGAAACAGCAAAACAACACCTTTCCTGCACTGCAGATACATCCTAAAGCACAGCAAAGGCACTCGAAAATGTGTAGGTGTTGTTCCAACACTAACCCTAACCCTAGCTCGGACACTTTTGGAACAGACTTCCAAATCCCTGCTTTAAAAACTGTGTTCAAAAAAGTCCACAAATGACTCCCAATTAGTCAGAATCATATCAATTACCAGTCCACAGTTATTGTTTAATGCATCTAGAGTGAAAGGGATTCAATTCTGTGGCATTGCTTTTTTGACAAAACTGCTGCTGGAAAGACATTTCAAACATGCCATTATCGAGTGGTTTTCACGTCAGCATTACAATTACTTGAAAGGTTGGGCCAAAATTGTTCTCTCCTCTAGTTTTCAAAACAGAAAAGAAGAAAGTTTAGCATGTACAAAGTGTGGATTGAGAATTTTGATTTTCGACCATTTTTGACAGGCGCGCGGCTTAGCAAAAACGGCAAAATTGGGTCAAATTTGTTTTTCCAGGAAACAGCAAAACAACACCTTTCCTGCACTGCAGATACATCCTAAAGCACAGCAAAGGCATTCGAAAAAGAGTAGGTGTTGTTCCAACACTAACCCTAACCCTAGCTCGGACACTTTTGGAACAGACTTCCAAATCCCTGCTTTAAAAACTGTGTTCAAAAAAGTCCACAAATGACTCCCAATTAGTCAGAATCATATCAATTACCAGTCCACAGTTATTGTTTAATGCATCTAGAGTGAAAGGGATTCAATTCTGTGGCATTGCTTTTTTGACAAAACTGCTGCTGGAAAGACATTTCAAACATGCCATTATCGAGTGGTTTTCACGTCAGCATTACAATTACCAGAAAGGTTGGGCCAAAATTGTTCTTTCCTCTAGTTTTCAAAACAGAAAAGAAGAAAGTCTAGCATGTACAAAGTGTGGATTGAGAATTTTGATTTTCGACCATTTTTGACAGGCGCGCGGCTTAGCAAAAACGGCAAAATTGGGTCAAATTTGTTTTTCCAGGAAACAGCAAAACAACACCTTTCCTGCACTGCAGATACATCCTAAAGCACAGCAAAGGCACTCGAAAATGTGTAGGTGTTGTTCCAACACTAACCCTAACCCTAGCTCGGACACTTTTGGAACAGACTTCCAAATCCCTGCTTTAAAAACTGTGTTCAAAAAAGTCCACAAATGACTCCCAATTAGTCAGAATCATGTCAATTACCAGTCCACAGTTATTGTTTAATGCATCTAGAGTGAAAGGGATTCAATTCTGTGGCATTGCTTTTTTGACAAAACTGCTGCTGGAAAGACATTTCAAACATGCCACTATCGAGTGGTTTTCACGTGAGCATTACAATTACCAGAAAGGATGGGCCAAAATTGTTCTTTCCTCTAATTTTCAAAACAGAAAAGAAGAAAGTTTAGCATGTACAAAGTGTGGATTGAGAATTTTGATTTTCGACCATTTTTGACAGGCGCGCGGCTTAGCAAAAACGGCAAAATTGGGTCAAATTTGTTTTTCCAGGAAACAGCAAAACAACACCTTTCCTGCACTGCAGATACATCCTAAAGCACAGCAAAGGCATTAGAAAATGTGTAGGTGTTGTTCCAACACTAACCCTAACCCTAGCTCGGACACTTTTGGAACAGACTTCCAAATCCCTGCTTTAAAAACTGTGTTCAAAAAAGTCCACAAATGACTCCCAATTAGTCAGAATCATGTCAATTACCAGTCCACAGTTATTGTTTAATGCATCTAGAGTGAAAGGGATTCAATTCTGTGGCATTGCTTTTTTGACAAAACTGCTGCTGGAAAGACATTTCAAACATGCCATTATCGAGTGGTTTTCACGTCAGCATTACAATTACCAGAAAGGTTGGGCCAAAATTGTTCTTTCCTCTAGTTTTCAAAACAGAAAAGAAGAAAGTTTAGCATGTACAAAGTGTGGATTGAGAATTTTGATTTTCGACCATTTTTGACAGGCGCGCGCGGCTTAGCAAAAACGGCAAAATTGGGTCAAATTTGTTTTTCCAGGAAACAGCAAAACAACACCTTTCCTGCACTGCAGATACATCCTAAAGCACAGCAAAGGCATTAGAAAATGTGTAGGTGTTGTTCCAACACTAACGCTAACCCTAGCTCGGACACTTTTGGAACAGACTTCCAAATCCCTGCTTTAAAAACTGTGTTCAAAAAAGTCCACAAATGACTCCCAATTAGTCAGAATCATGTCAATTACCAGTCCACAGTTATTGTTTAATGCATCTAGAGTGAAAGGGATTCAATTCTGTGGCATTGCTTTTTTGACAAAACTGCTGCTGGAAAGACATTTCAAACATGCCATTATCGAGTGGTTTTCACGTCAGCATTACAATTACCAGAAAGGTTGGGCCAAAATTGTTCTTTCCTCTAGTTTTCAAAACAGAAAAGAAGAAAGTTTAGCATGTACAAAGTGTGGATTGAGAATTTTGATTTTCGACCATTTTTGACAGGCGCGCGCGGCTTAGCAAAAACGGCAAAATTGGGTCAAATTTGTTTTTCCAGGAAACAGCAAAACAACACCTTTCCTGCACTGCAGATACATCCTAAAGCACAGCAAAGGCACTCGAAAATGTGTAGGTGTTGTTCCAACACTAACCCTAACCCTAGCTCGGACACTTTTGGAACAGACTTCCAAATCCCTGCTTTAAAAACTGTGTTCAAAAAAGTCCACAAATGACTCCCAATTAGTCAGAATCATATCAATTACCAGTCCACAGTTATTGTTTAATGCATCTAGAGTGAAAGGGATTCAATTCTGTGGCATTGCTTTTTTGACAAAACTGCTGCTGGAAAGACATTTCAAACATGCCATTATCGAGTGGTTTTCACGTCAGCATTACAATTACTTGAAAGGTTGGGCCAAAATTGTTCTCTCCTCTAGTTTTCAAAACAGAAAAGAAGAAAGTTTAGCATGTACAAAGTGTGGATTGAGAATTTTGATTTTCGACCATTTTTGACAGGCGCGCGGCTTAGCAAAAACGGCAAAATTGGGTCAAATTTGTTTTTCCAGGAAACAGCAAAACAACACCTTTCCTGCACTGCAGATACATCCTAAAGCACAGCAAAGGCATTCGAAAAAGAGTAGGTGTTGTTCCAACACTAACCCTAACCCTAGCTCGGACACTTTTGGAACAGACTTCCAAATCCCTGCTTTAAAAACTGTGTTCAAAAAAGTCCACAAATGACTCCCAATTAGTCAGAATCATATCAATTACCAGTCCACAGTTATTGTTTAATGCATCTAGAGTGAAAGGGATTCAATTCTGTGGCATTGCTTTTTTGACAAAACTGCTGCTGGAAAGACATTTCAAACATGCCATTATCGAGTGGTTTTCACGTCAGCATTACAATTACCAGAAAGGTTGGGCCAAAATTGTTCTTTCCTCTAGTTTTCAAAACAGAAAAGAAGAAAGTTTAGCATGTACAAAGTGTGGATTGAGAATTTTGATTTTCGACCATTTTTGACAGGCGCGCGCGGCTTAGCAAAAACGGCAAAATTGGGTCAAATTTGTTTTTCCAGGAAACAGCAAAACAACACCTTTCCTGCACTGCAGATACATCCTAAAGCACAGCAAAGGCATTCGAAAAAGAGTAGGTGTTGTTCCAACACTAACCCTAACCCTAGCTCGGACACTTTTGGAACAGACTTCCAAATCCCTGCTTTAAAAACTGTGTTCAAAAAAGTCCACAAATGACTCCCAATTAGTCAGAATCATATCAATTACCAGTCCACAGTTATTGTTTAATGCATCTAGAGTGAAAGGGATTCAATTCTGTGGCATTGCTTTTTTGACAAAACTGCTGCTGGAAAGACATTTCAAACATGCCATTATCGAGTGGTTTTCACGTCAGCATTACAATTACTTGAAAGGTTGGGCCAAAATTGTTCTCTCCTCTAGTTTTCAAAACAGAAAAGAAGAAAGTTTAGCATGTACAAAGTGTGGATTGAGAATTTTGATTTTCGACCATTTTTGACAGGCGCGCGGCTTAGCAAAAACGGCAAAATTGGGTCAAATTTGTTTTTCCAGGAAACAGCAAAACAACACCTTTCCTGCACTGCAGATACATCCTAAAGCACAGCAAAGGCATTCGAAAAAGAGTAGGTGTTGTTCCAACACTAACCCTAACCCTAGCTCGGACACTTTTGGAACAGACTTCCAAATCCCTGCTTTAAAAACTGTGTTCAAAAAAGTCCACAAATGACTCCCAATTAGTCAGAATCATATCAATTACCAGTCCACAGTTATTGTTTAATGCATCTAGAGTGAAAGGGATTCAATTCTGTGGCATTGCTTTTTTGACAAAACTGCTGCTGGAAAGACATTTCAAACATGCCATTATCGAGTGGTTTTCACGTCAGCATTACAATTACCAGAAAGGTTGGGCCAAAATTGTTCTTTCCTCTAGTTTTCAAAACAGAAAAGAAGAAAGTCTAGCATGTACAAAGTGTGGATTGAGAATTTTGATTTTCGACCATTTTTGACAGGCGCGCGGCTTAGCAAAAACGGCAAAATTGGGTCAAATTTGTTTTTCCAGGAAACAGCAAAACAACACCTTTCCTGCACTGCAGATACATCCTAAAGCACAGCAAAGGCATTAGAATATGTGTAGGTGTTGTTCCAACACTAACCCTAACCCTAGCTCGGACACTTTTGGAACAGACTTCCAAATCCCTGCTTTAAAAACTGTGTTCAAAAAAGTCCACAAATGACTCCCAATTAGTCAGAATCATGTCAATTACCAGTCCACAGTTATTGTTTAATGCATCTAGAGTGAAAGGGATTTAATTCTGTGGCATTGCTTTTTTGACAAAACTGCTGCTGGAAAGACATTTCAAACATGCCATTATCGAGTGGTTTTCACGTCAGCATTACAATTACCAGAAAGGTTGGGCCAAAATTGTTCTTTCCTCTAGTTTTCAAAACAGAAAAGAAGAAAGTTTAGCATGTACAAAGTGTGGATTGAGAATTTTGATTTTCGACCATTTTTGACAGGCGCGCGCGGCTTAGCAAAAACGGCAAAATTGGGTCAAATTTGTTTTTCCAGGAAACAGCAAAACAACACCTTTCCTGCACTGCAGATACATCCTAAAGCACAGCAAAGGCACTCGAAAATGTGTAGGTGTTGTTCCAACACTAACCCTAACCCTAGCTCGGACACTTTTGGAACAGACTTCCAAATCCCTGCTTTAAAAACTGTGTTCAAAAAAGTCCACAAATGACTCCCAATTAGTCAGAATCATATCAATTACCAGTCCACAGTTATTGTTTAATGCATCTAGAGTGAAAGGGATTCAATTCTGTGGCATTGCTTTTTTGACAAAACTGCTGCTGGAAAGACATTTCAAACATGCCATTATCGAGTGGTTTTCACGTCAGCATTACAATTACTTGAAAGGTTGGGCCAAAATTGTTCTCTCCTCTAGTTTTCAAAACAGAAAAGAAGAAAGTTTAGCATGTACAAAGTGTGGATTGAGAATTTTGATTTTCGACCATTTTTGACAGGCGCGCGGCTTAGCAAAAACGGCAAAATTGGGTCAAATTTGTTTTTCCAGGAAACAGCAAAACAACACCTTTCCTGCACTGCAGATACATCCGAAAGCACAGCAAAGGCATTCGAAAAAGAGTAGGTGTTGTTCCAACACTAACCCTAACCCTAGCTCGGACACTTTTGGAACAGACTTCCAAATCCCTGCTTTAAAAACTGTGTTCAAAAAAGTCCACAAATGACTCCCAATTAGTCAGAATCATATCAATTACCAGTCCACAGTTATTGTTTAATGCATCTAGAGTGAAAGGGATTCAATTCTGTGGCATTGCTTTTTTGACAAAACTGCTGCTGGAAAGACATTTCAAACATGCCATTATCGAGTGGTTTTCACGTCAGCATTACAATTACCAGAAAGGTTGGGCCAAAATTGTTCTTTCCTCTAGTTTTCAAAACAGAAAAGAAGAAAGTCTAGCATGTACAAAGTGTGGATTGAGAATTTTGATTTTCGACCATTTTTGACAGGCGCGCGGCTTAGCAAAAACGGCAAAATTGGGTCAAATTTGTTTTTCCAGGAAACAGCAAAACAACACCTTTCCTGCACTGCAGATACATCCTAAAGCACAGCAAAGGCACTCGAAAATGTGTAGGTGTTGTTCCAACACTAACCCTAACCCTAGCTCGGACACTTTTGGAACAGACTTCCAAATCCCTGCTTTAAAAACTGTGTTCAAAAAAGTCCACAAATGACTCCCAATTAGTCAGAATCATGTCAATTACCAGTCCACAGTTATTGTTTAATGCATCTAGAGTGAAAGGGATTCAATTCTGTGGCATTGCTTTTTTGACAAAACTGCTGCTGGAAAGACATTTCAAACATGCCACTATCGAGTGGTTTTCACGTGAGCATTACAATTACCAGAAAGGATGGGCCAAAATTGTTCTTTCCTCTAATTTTCAAAACAGAAAAGAAGAAAGTTTAGCATGTACAAAGTGTGGATTGAGAATTTTGATTTTCGACCATTTTTGACAGGCGCGCGGCTTAGCAAAAACGGCAAAATTGGGTCAAATTTGTTTTTCCAGGAAACAGCAAAACAACACCTTTCCTGCACTGCAGATACATCCTAAAGCACAGCAAAGGCATTAGAAAATGTGTAGGTGTTGTTCCAACACTAACCCTAACCCTAGCTCGGACACTTTTGGAACAGACTTCCAAATCCCTGCTTTAAAAACTGTGTTCAAAAAAGTCCACAAATGACTCCCAATTAGTCAGAATCATGTCAATTACCAGTCCACAGTTATTGTTTAATGCATCTAGAGTGAAAGGGATTCAATTCTGTGGCATTGCTTTTTTGACAAAACTGCTGCTGGAAAGACATTTCAAACATGCCATTATCGAGTGGTTTTCACGTCAGCATTACAATTACCAGAAAGGTTGGGCCAAAATTGTTCTTTCCTCTAGTTTTCAAAACAGAAAAGAAGAAAGTTTAGCATGTACAAAGTGTGGATTGAGAATTTTGATTTTCGACCATTTTTGACAGGCGCGCGCGGCTTAGCAAAAACGGCAAAATTGGGTCAAATTTGTTTTTCCAGGAAACAGCAAAACAACACCTTTCCTGCACTGCAGATACATCCTAAAGCACAGCAAAGGCATTAGAAAATGTGTAGGTGTTGTTCCAACACTAACCCTAACCCTAGCTCGGACACTTTTGGAACAGACTTCCAAATCCCTGCTTTAAAAACTGTGTTCAAAAAAGTCCACAAATGACTCCCAATTAGTCAGAATCATGTCAATTACCAGTCCACAGTTATTGTTTAATGCATCTAGAGTGAAAGGGATTCAATTCTGTGGCATTGCTTTTTTGACAAAACTGCTGCTGGAAAGACATTTCAAACATGCCATTATCGAGTGGTTTTCACGTCAGCATTACAATTACCAGAAAGGTTGGGCCAAAATTGTTCTTTCCTCTAGTTTTCAAAACAGAAAAGAAGAAAGTTTAGCATGTACAAAGTGTGGATTGAGAATTTTGATTTTCGACCATTTTTGACAGGCGCGCGCGGCTTAGCAAAAACGGCAAAATTGGGTCAAATTTGTTTTTCCAGGAAACAGCAAAACAACACCTTTCCTGCACTGCAGATACATCCTAAAGCACAGCAAAGGCACTCGAAAATGTGTAGGTGTTGTTCCAACACTAACCCTAACCCTAGCTCGGACACTTTTGGAACAGACTTCCAAATCCCTGCTTTAAAAACTGTGTTCAAAAAAGTCCACAAATGACTCCCAATTAGTCAGAATCATGTCAATTACCAGTCCACAGTTATTGTTTAATGCATCTAGAGTGAAAGGGATTCAATTCTGTGGCATTGCTTTTTTGACAAAACTGCTGCTGGAAAGACATTTCAAACATGCCATTATCGAGTGGTTTTCACGTCAGCATTACAATTACTAGAAAGGTTGGGCCAAAATTGTTCTTTCCTCTAGTTTTCAAAACAGAAAAGAAGAACGTTTAGCATGTACAAAGTGTGGATTGAGAATTTTGATTTTCGACCATTTTTGACAGGCGCGCGGCTTAGCAAAAACGGCAAAATTGGGTCAAATTTGTTTTTCCAGGAAACAGCAAAACAACACCTTTCCTGCACTGCAGATACATCCTAAAGCACAGCAAAGGCATTCGAAAATGTGTAGTTGTTGTTCCAACACTAACCCTAACCCTAGCTCAGACACTTTTGGAACAGACTTCCAAATCCCTGCTTTAAAAACTGTGTTCAAAAAAGTCCACAAATGACTCCCAATTAGTCCCAATCATGTCAATTACCAGTCCACAGTTATTGTTTAATGCATCTAGAGTGAAAGGGATTCAATTCTGTGGCATTGCTTTTTTGACAAAACTGCTGCTGGAAAGACATTTCAAACATGCCATTATCGAGTGGTTTTCACGTCAGCATTACAATTACCAGAAAGGTTGGGCCAAAATTGTTCTTTCCTCTAGTTTTCAAAACAGAAAAGAAGAAAGTCTAGCATGTACAAAGTGTGGATTGAGAATTTTGATTTTCGACCATTTTTGACAGGCGCGCGGCTTAGCAAAAACGGCAAAATTGGGTCAAATTTGTTTTTCCAGGAAACAGCAAAACAACACCTTTCCTGCACTGCAGATACATCCTAAAGCAGAGCAAAGGCACTCGAAAATGTGTAGGTGTTGTTCCAACACTAACCCTAACCCTAGCTCGGACACTTTTGGAACAGACTTCCAAATCCCTGCTTTAAAAACTGTGTTCAAAAAAGTCCACAAATGACTCCCAATTAGTCAGAATCATGTCAATTACCAGTCCACAGTTATTGTTTAATGCATCTAAAGTGAAAGGGATTCAATTCTGTGGCATTGCTTTTTTGACAAAACTGCTGCTGGAAAGACATTTCAAACATGCCACTATCGAGTGGTTTTCACGTGAGCATTACAATTACCAGAAAGGATGGGCCAAAATTGTTCTTTCCTCTAATTTTCAAAACAGAAAAGAAGAAAGTTTAGCATGTACAAAGTGTGGATTGAGAATTTTGATTTTCGACCATTTTTGACAGGCGCGCGGCTTAGCAAAAACGGCAAAATTGGGTCAAATTTGTTTTTCCAGGAAACAGCAAAACAACACCTTTCCTGCACTGCAGATACATCCTAAAGCACAGCAAAGGCATTAGAAAATGTGTAGGTGTTGTTCCAACACTAACCCTAACCCTAGCTCGGACACTTTTGGAACAGACTTCCAAATCCCTGCTTTAAAAACTGTGTTCAAAAAAGTCCACAAATGACTCCCAATTAGTCAGAATCATGTCAATTACCAGTCCACAGTTATTGTTTAATGCATCTAGAGTGAAAGGGATTCAATTCTGTGGCATTGCTTTTTTGACAAAACTGCTGCTGGAAAGACATTTCAAACATGCCATTATCGAGTGATTTTCCCGTCAGCATTACAATTACCAGAAAGGTTGGGCCAAAATTGTTCTTTCCTCTTGTTTTCAAAACAGAAAAGAAGAAAGTTTAGCATGTACAAAGTGTGGATTGAGAATTTTGATTTTCGACCATTTTTGACAGGCGCTCGGCTTAGCAAAAACGGCAAAATTGGGTCAAATTTGTTTTTCCAGGAAACAGCAAAACAACACCTTTCCTGCACTGCAGATACATCCTAAAGCACAGCAAAGGCATTAGAAAATGTGTAGGTGTTGTTCCAACACTAACCCTAACCCTAGCTCGGACACTTTTGGAACAGACTTCCAAATCCCTGCTTTAAAAACTGTGTTCAAAAAAGTCCACAAATGACTCCCAATTAGTCAGAATCATGTCAATTACCAGTCCACAGTTATTGTTTAATGCATCTAGAGTGAAAGGGATTCAATTCTGTGGCATTGCTTTTTTGACAAAACTGCTGCTGGAAAGACATTTCAAACATGCCATTATCGAGTGGTTTTCACGTCAGCATTACAATTACTAGAAAGGTTGGGCCAAAATTGTTCTTTCCTCTAGTTTTCAAAACAGAAAAGAAGAAAGTTTAGCATGTACAAAGTGTGGATTGAGAATTTTGATTTTCGACTATTTTTGACAGGCGCGCGGCTTAGCAAAAACGGCAAAATTGGGTCAAATTTGTTTTTCCAGGAAACAGCAAAACAACACCTTTCCTGCACTGCAGATACATCCTAAAGCACAGCAAAGGCATTAGAAAATGTGTAGGTGTTGTTCCAACACTAACCCTAACCCTAGCTCGGACACTTTTGGAACAGACTTCCAAATCCCTGCTTTAAAAACTGTGTTCAAAAAAGTCCACAAATGACTCCCAATTAGTCAGAATCATGTCAATTACCAGTCCACAGTTATTGTTTAATGCATCTAGAGTGAAAGGGATTCAATTCTGTGGCATTGCTTTTTTGACAAAACTGCTGCTGGAAAGACATTTCAAACATGCCATTATCGAGTGGTTTTCACGTCAGCATTACAATTACCAGAAAGGTTGGGCCAAAATTGTTCTTTCCTCTAGTTTTCAAAACAGAAAAGAAGAAAGTTTAGCATGTACAAAGTGTGGATTGAGAATTTTGATTTTCGACCATTTTTGACAGGCGCGCGGCTTAGCAAAAACCGCAAAATTGGGTCAAATTTGTTTTTCCAGGAAACAGCAAAACAACACCTTTCCTGCACTGCAGATACATCCTAAAGCACAGCAAAGGCACTCGAAAATGTGTAGGTGTTGTTCCAACACTAACCCTAACCCTAGCTCGGACACTTTTGGAACAGACTTCCAAATCCCTGCTTTAAAAACTGTGTTCAAAAAAGTCCACAAATGACTCCCAATTAGTCAGAATCATGTCAATTACCAGTCCACAGTTATTGTTTAATGCATCTAGAGTGAAAGGGATTCAATTCTGTGGCATTGCTTTTTTGACAAAACTGCTGCTGGAAAGACATTTCAAACATGCCATTATCGAGTTGTTTTCACGTCAGCATTACAATTACTAGAAAGGTTGGGCCAAAATTGTTCTTTCCTCTAGTTTTCAAAACAGAAAAGAAGAAAGTTTAGCATGTACAAAGTGTGGATTGAGAATTTTGATTTTCGACCATTTTTGACAGGCGCGCGGCGGCTTAGCAAAAACGGCAAAATTGGGTCAAATTTGTTTTTCCAGGAAACAGCAAAACAACACCTTTCCTGCACTGCAGATACATCCTAAAGCACAGCAAAGGCACTCGAAAATGTGTAGGTGTTGTTCCAACACTAACCCTAACCCTAGCTCGGACACTTTTGGAACAGACTTCCAAATCCCTGCTTTAAAAACTGTGTTCAAAAAAGTCCACAAATGACTCCCAATTAGTCAAAATCATGTCAATTACCAGTCCACAGTTATTGTTTAATGCATCTAGAGTGAAAGGGATTCAATTCTGTGGCATTGCTTTTTTGACAAAACTGCTGCTGGAAAGACATTTCAAACATGCCATTATCGAGTGGTTTTCACGTCAGCATTACAATTACCAGAAAGGTTGGGCCAAAATTGTTCTTTCCTCTAGTTTTCAAAACAGAAAAGAAGAAAGTCTAGCATGTACAAAGTGTGGATTGAGAATTTTGATTTTCGACCATTTTTGACAGGCGCGCGGCTTAGCAAAAACGGCAAAATTGGGTCAAATTTGTTTTTCCAGGAAACAGCAAAACAACACCTTTCCTGCACTGCAGATACATCCTAAAGCACAGCAAAGGCATTAGAAAATGTGTAGGTGTTGTTCCAACACTAACCCTAACCCTAGCTCGGACACTTTTGGAACAGACTTCCAAATCCCTGCTTTAAAAACTGTGTTCAAAAAAGTCAACAAATGACTCCCAATTAGTCAGAATCATGTCAATTACCAGTCCACAGTTATTGTTTAATGCATCTAGAGTGAAAGGGATTCAATTCTGTGGCATTGCTTTTTTGACAAAACTGCTGCTGGAAAGACATTTCAAACATGCCATTATCGAGTGGTTTTCAGGTCAGCATTACAATTACCAGAAAGGTTGGGCCAAAATTGTTCTTTCCTCTAGTTTTCAAAACAGAAAAGAAGAAAGTCTAGCATGTACAAAGTGTGGATTGAGAATTTTGATTTTCGACCATTTTTGACAGGAGCGCGGCTTAGCAAAAACGGCAAAATTGGGTCAAATTTGTTTTTCCAGGAAACAGCAAAACAACACCTTTCCTGCACTGCAGATACATCCTAAAGCACAGCAAAGGCACTCGAAAATGTGTAGGTGTTGTTCCAACACTAACCCTAACCCTAGCTCGGACACTTTTGGAACAGACTTCCAAATCCCTGCTTTAAAAACTGTGTTCAAAAAAGTCCACAAATGACTCCCAATTATTCAGAATCATGTCAATTACCAGTCCACAGTTATTGTTTAATGCATCTAGAGTGAAAGGGATTCAATTCTGTGGCATTGCTTTTTTGACAAAACTGCTGCTGGAAAGACATTTCAAACATGCCATTATCGAGTTGTTTTCACGTCAGCATTACAATTACTAGAAAGGTTGGGCCAAAATTGTTCTTTCCTCTAGTTTTCAAAACAGAAAAGAAGAAAGTTTAGCATGTACAAAGTGTGGATTGAGAATTTTGATTTTCGACCATTTTTGACAGGCGCGCGGCTTAGCAAAAACGGCAAAATTGGGTCAAATTTGTTTTTCAAGGAAACAGCAAAACAACACCTTTCCTGCACTGCAGATACATCCTAAAGCACAGCAAAGGCATTCGAAAATGTGTAGGTGTTGTTCCAACACTAACCCTAACCCTAGCTCGGACACTTTTGGAACAGACTTCCAAATCCCTGCTTTAAAAACTGTGTTCAAAAAAGTCCACAAATGACTCCCAATTAGTCAGAATCATGTCAATTACCAGTCCACAGTTATTGTTTAATGCATCTAGAGTGAAAGGGATTCAATTCTGTGGCATTGCTTTTTTGACAAAACTGCTGCTGGAAAGACATTTCAAACATGCCATTATCGAGTGGTTTTCACGTCAGCATTACAATTACTAGAAAGGTTGGGCCAAAATTGTTCTTTCCTCTAGTTTTCAAAACAGAAAAGAAGAAAGTTTAGCATGTACAAAGTGTGGATTGAGAATTTTGATTTTCGACCATTTTTGACAGGCGCGCGGCGGCTTAGCAAAAACGGCAAAATTGGGTCAAATTTGTTTTTCCAGGAAACAGCAAAACAACACCTTTCCTGCACTGCAGATACATCCTAAAGCACAGCAAAGGCACTCGAAAATGTGTAGGTGTTGTTCCAACACTAACCCTAACCCTAGCTCGGACACTTTTGGAACAGACTTCCAAATCCCTGCTTTAAAAACTGTGTTCAAAAAAGTCCACAAATGACTCCCAATTAGTCAAAATCATGTCAATTACCAGTCCACAGTTATTGTTTAATGCATCTAGAGTGAAAGGGATTCAATTCTGTGGCATTGCTTTTTTGACAAAACTGCTGCTGGAAAGACATTTCAAACATGCCATTATCGAGTGGTTTTCACGTCAGCATTACAATTACCAGAAAGGTTGGGCCAAAATTGTTCTTTCCTCTAGTTTTCAAAACAGAAAAGAAGAAAGTCTAGCATGTACAAAGTGTGGATTGAGAATTTTGATTTTCGACCATTTTTGACAGGCGCGCGGCTTAGCAAAAACGGCAAAATTGGGTCAAATTTGTTTTTCCAGGAAACAGCAAAACAACACCTTTCCTGCACTGCAGATACATCCTAAAGCACAGCAAAGGCATTAGAAAATGTGTAGGTGTTGTTCCAACACTAACCCTAACCCTAGCTCGGACACTTTTGGAACAGACTTCCAAATCCCTGCTTTAAAAACTGTGTTCAAAAAAGTCAACAAATGACTCCCAATTAGTCAGAATCATGTCAATTACCAGTCCACAGTTATTGTTTAATGCATCTAGAGTGAAAGGGATTCAATTCTGTGGCATTGCTTTTTTGACAAAACTGCTGCTGGAAAGACATTTCAAACATGCCATTATCGAGTGGTTTTCAGGTCAGCATTACAATTACCAGAAAGGTTGGGCCAAAATTGTTCTTTCCTCTAGTTTTCAAAACAGAAAAGAAGAAAGTCTAGCATGTACAAAGTGTGGATTGAGAATTTTGATTTTCGACCATTTTTGACAGGCGCGCGGCTTAGCAAAAACGGCAAAATTGGGTCAAATTTGTTTTTCCAGGAAACAGCAAAACAACACCTTTCCTGCACTGCAGATACATCCTACAGCACAGCAAAGGCACTCGAAAATGTGTAGGTGTTGTTCCAACACTAACCCTAACCCTAGCTCGGACACTTTTGGAACAGACTTCCAAATCCCTGCTTTAAAAACTGTGTTCAAAAAAGTCCACAAATGACTCCCAATTAGTCAGAATCATGTCAATTACCAGTCCACAGTTATTGTTTAATGCATCTAGAGTGAAAGGGATTCAATTCTGTGGCATTGCTTTTTTGACAAAACTGCTGCTGGAAAGACATTTCAAACATGCCATTATCGATTGGTTTTCACGTCAGCATTACAATTACTAGAAAGGTTGGGCCAAAATTGTTCTTTCCTCTAGTTTTCAAAACAGAAAAGAAGAAAGTCTAGCATGTACAAAGTGTGGATTGAGAATTTTGATTTTCGACCATTTTTGACAGGCGCGCGGCTTAGCAAAAACGGCAAAATTGGGTCAAATTTGTTTTTCCAGGAAACAGCAAAACAACACCTTTCCTGCACTGCAGATACATCCTAAAGCACAGCAAAGGCACTCGAAAATGTGTAGGTGTTGTTCCAACACTAACCCTAACCCTAGCTCGGACACTTTTGGAACAGACTTCCAAATCCCTGCTTTAAAAACTGTGTTCAAAAAAGTCCACAAATGACTCCCAATTAGTCAGAATCATGTCAATTACCAGTCCACAGTTATTGTTTAATGCATCTAGAGTGAAAGGGATTCAATTCTGTGGCATTGCTTTTTTGACAAAACTGCTGCTGGAAAGACATTTCAAACATGCCATTATCGAGTGGTTTTCACGTCAGCATTACAATTACCAGAAAGGTTGGGCCAAAATTGTTCTTTCCTCTAGTTTTCAAAACAGAAAAGAAGAAAGTTTAGCATGTACAAAGTGTGGATTGAGAATTTTGATTTTCGACCATTTTTGACAGGCGCGCGGCTTAGCAAAAACGGCAAAATTGGGTCAAATTTGTTTTTCCAGGAAACAGCAAAACAACACCTTTCCTGCACTGCAGATACATCCTAAAGCACAGCAAAGGCACTCGAAAATGTGTAGGTGTTGTTCCAACACTAACCCTAACCCTAGCTCGGACACTTTTGGAACAGACTTCCAAATCCCTGCTTTAAAAACTGTGTTCAAAAAAGTCCACAAATGACTCCCAATTAGTCAGAATCATGTCAATTACCAGTCCACAGTTATTGTTTAATGCATCTAGAGTGAAAGGGATTCAATTCTGTGGCATTGCTTTTTTGACAAAACTGCTGCTGGAAAGACATTTCAAACATGCCACTATCGAGTGGTTTTCACGTGAGCATTACAATTACCAGAAAGGTTGGGCCAAAATTGTTCTTTCCTCTAGTTTTCAAAACAGAAAAGAAGAAAGTTTAGCATGTACAAACTGTGGATTGAGAATTTTGATTTTCGACCATTTTTGACAGGCGCGCGGCTTAGCAAAAACGGCAAAATTGGGTCAAATTTGTTTCTCCAGGAAACAGCAAAACAACACCTTTCCTGCACTGCACATACATCCTAAAGCACAGCAAAGTCACTCGAAAATGTGTAGGTGTTGTTCCAACACTAACCCTAACCCTAGCTCGGACACTTTTGGAACAGACTTCCAAATCCCTGCTTTAAAAACTGTGTTCAAAAAAGTCCACAAATGACTCCCAATTAGTCAGAATCATGTCAATTACCAGTCCACAGTTATTGTTTAATGCATCTAGAATGAAAGGGATTCAATTCTGTGGCATTGCTTTTTTGACAAAACTGCTGCTGGAAAGACATTTCAAACATGCCACTATCGAGTGGTTTTCACGTGAGCATTACAATTACCAGAAAGGATGGGCCAAAATTGTTCTTTCCTCTAATTTTCAAAACAGAAAAGAAGAAAGTTTAGCATTTACAAAGTGTGGATTGAGAATTTTGATTTTCGACCATTTTTGACAGGCGCGCGGCTTAGCAAAAACGGCAAAATTGGGTCAAATTTGTTTTTCCAGGAAACAGCAAAACAACACCTTTCCTGCACTGCAGATACATCCTAAAGCACAGCAAAGGCATTAGAAAATGTGTAGGTGTTGTTCCAACACTAACCCTAACCCTAGCTCGGACACTTTTGGAACAGACTTCCAAATCCCTGCTTTAAAAACTGTGTTCAAAAAAGTCCACAAATCACTCCCAATTAGTCAGAATCATGTCAATTACCAGTCCACAGTTATTGTTTAATGCATCTAGAGTGAAAGGGATTCAATTCTGTGGCATTGCTTTTTTGACAAAACTGCTGCTGGAAAGACATTTCAAACATGCCATTATCGAGTGGTTTTCACGTCAGCATTACAATTACCAGAAAGGTTGGGCCAAAATTGTTCTTTCCTCTAGTTTTCAAAACAGAAAAGAAGAAAGTCTAGCATGTACAAAGTGTGGATTGAGAATTTTGATTTTCGACCATTTTTGACAGGCGCGCGGCTTAGCAAAAACGGCAAAATTGGGTCAAATTTGTTTTTCCAGGAAACAGCAAAACAACACCTTTCCTGCACTGCAGATACATCCTAAAGCACAGCAAAGGCACTCGAAAATGTTTAGGTGTTGTTCCAACACTAACCCTAACCCTAGCTCGGACACTTTTGGAACAGACTTCCAAATCCCTGCTTTAAAAACTGTGTTCAAAAAAGTCCACAAATGACTCCCAATTAGTCAGAATCATGTCAATTACCAGTCCACAGTTATTGTTTAATGCATCTAGAGTGAAAGGGATTCAATTCTGTGGCATTGCTTTTTTGACAAAACTGCTGCTGGAAAGACATTTCAAACATGCCATTATCGAGTGGTTTTCACGTCAGCATTACAATTACGAGAAAGGTTGGGCCAAAATTGTTCTCTCCTCTAGTTTTCAAAACAGAAAAGAAGAAAGTCTAGCATGTACAAAGTGTGGATTGAGAATTTTGATTTTCGACCATTTTTGACAGACGCGCGGCTTAGCAAAAACGGCAAAATTGGGTCAAATTTGTTTTTCCAGGAAACAGCAAAACAACACCTTTCCTGCACTGCAGGTACATCCTAAAGCACAGCAAAGGCACTCGAAAATGTGTAGGTGTTGTTCCAACACTAACCCTAACCCTAGCTCGGACACTTTTGGAACAGACTTCCAAATCCCTGCTTTAAAAACTGTGTTCAAAAAAGTCCACAAATGACTCCCAATTAGTCAGAATCATGTCAATTACCAGTCCACAGTTATTGTTTAATGCATCTAGAGTGAAAGGGATTCAATTCTGTGGCATTGCTTTTTTGACAAAACTGCTGCTGGAAAGACATTTCAAACATGCCACTATCGAGTGGTTTTCACGTGAGCATTACAATTACCAGAAAGGTTGGGCCAAAATTGTTCTTTCCTCTAGTTTTCAAAACAGAAAAGAAGAAAGTTTAGCATGTACAAACTGTGGATTGAGAATTTTGATTTTCGACCATTTTTGACAGGCGCGCGGCTTAGCAAAAACGGCAAAATTGGGTCAAATTTGTTTCTCCAGGAAACAGCAAAACAACACCTTTCCTGCACTGCACATACATCCTAAAGCACAGCAAAGGCACTCGAAAATGTGTAGGTGTTGTTCCAACACTAACCCTAACCCTAGCTCGGACACTTTTGGAACAGACTTCCAAATCCCTGCTTTAAAAACTTTGTTCAAAAAAGTCCACAAATGACTCCCAATTAGTCAGAATCATGTCAATTACCAGTCCACAGTTATTGTTTAATGGATCTAGAGTGAAAGGGATTCAATTCTGTGGCATTGCTTTTTTGACAAAACTGCTGCTGGAAAGACATTTCAAACATGCCACTATTGAGTGGTTTTCACGTGAGCATTACAATTACCAGAAAGGATGGGCCAAAATTGTTCTTTCCTCTAATTTTCAAAAGAGAAAAGAAGAAAGTTTAGCATGTACAAAGTGTGGATTGAGAATTTTGATTTTCGACCATTTTTGACAGGCGCGCGGCTTAGCAAAAACGGCAAAATTGGGTCAAATTTGTTTTTCCAGGAAACAGCAAAACAACACCTTTCCTGCACTGCAGATACATCCTAAAGCACAGCAAAGGCACTCGAAAATGTGTAGGTGTTGTTCCAACACTAACCCTAACCCTAGCTCGGACACTTTTGGAACAGACTTCCAAATCCCTGCTTTAAAAACTGTGTTCAAAAAAGTCCACAAATGACTCCCAATTAGTCAGAATCATGTCAATTACCAGTCCACAGTTATTGTTTAATGCATCTAGAGTGAAAGGGATTCAATTCTGTGGCATTGCTTTTTTGACAAAACTGCTGCTGGAAAGACATTTCAAACATGCCATTATCGAGTTGTTTTCACGTCAGCATTACAATTACTAGAAAGGTTGGGCCAAAATTGTTCTTTCCTCTAGTTTTCAAAACAGAAAAGAAGAAAGTTTAGCATGTACAAAGTGTGGATTGAGAATTTTGATTTTCGACCATTTTTGACAGGCGCGCGGCGGCTTAGCAAAAACGGCAAAATTGGGTCAAATTTGTTTTTCCAGGAAACAGCAAAACAACACCTTTCCTGCACTGCAGATACATCCTAAAGCACAGCAAAGGCACTCGAAAATGTGTAGGTGTTGTTCCAACACTAACCCTAACCCTAGCTCGGACACTTTTGGAACAGACTTCCAAATCCCTGCTTTAAAAACTGTGTTCAAAAAAGTCCACAAATGACTCCCAATTAGTCAAAATCATGTCAATTACCAGTCCACAGTTATTGTTTAATGCATCTAGAGTGAAAGGGATTCAATTCTGTGGCATTGCTTTTTTGACAAAACTGCTGCTGGAAAGACATTTCAAACATGCCATTATCGAGTGGTTTTCACGTCAGCATTACAATTACCAGAAAGGTTGGGCCAAAATTGTTCTTTCCTCTAGTTTTCAAAACAGAAAAGAAGAAAGTCTAGCATGTACAAAGTGTGGATTGAGAATTTTGATTTTCGACCATTTTTGACAGGCGCGCGGCTTAGCAAAAACGGCAAAATTGGGTCAAATTTGTTTTTCCAGGAAACAGCAAAACAACACCTTTCCTGCACTGCAGATACATCCTAAAGCACAGCAAAGGCATTAGAAAATGTGTAGGTGTTGTTCCAACACTAACCCTAACCCTAGCTCGGACACTTTTGGAACAGACTTCCAAATCCCTGCTTTAAAAACTGTGTTCAAAAAAGTCAACAAATGACTCCCAATTAGTCAGAATCATGTCAATTACCAGTCCACAGTTATTGTTTAATGCATCTAGAGTGAAAGGGATTCAATTCTGTGGCATTGCTTTTTTGACAAAACTGCTGCTGGAAAGACATTTCAAACATGCCATTATCGAGTGGTTTTCAGGTCAGCATTACAATTACCAGAAAGGTTGGGCCAAAATTGTTCTTTCCTCTAGTTTTCAAAACAGAAAAGAAGAAAGTCTAGCATGTACAAAGTGTGGATTGAGAATTTTGATTTTCGACCATTTTTGACAGGAGCGCGGCTTAGCAAAAACGGCAAAATTGGGTCAAATTTGTTTTTCCAGGAAACAGCAAAACAACACCTTTCCTGCACTGCAGATACATCCTAAAGCACAGCAAAGGCACTCGAAAATGTGTAGGTGTTGTTCCAACACTAACCCTAACCCTAGCTCGGACACTTTTGGAACAGACTTCCAAATCCCTGCTTTAAAAACTGTGTTCAAAAAAGTCCACAAATGACTCCCAATTATTCAGAATCATGTCAATTACCAGTCCACAGTTATTGTTTAATGCATCTAGAGTGAAAGGGATTCAATTCTGTGGCATTGCTTTTTTGACAAAACTGCTGCTGGAAAGACATTTCAAACATGCCATTATCGAGTTGTTTTCACGTCAGCATTACAATTACTAGAAAGGTTGGGCCAAAATTGTTCTTTCCTCTAGTTTTCAAAACAGAAAAGAAGAAAGTTTAGCATGTACAAAGTGTGGATTGAGAATTTTGATTTTCGACCATTTTTGACAGGCGCGCGGCTTAGCAAAAACGGCAAAATTGGGTCAAATTTGTTTTTCAAGGAAACAGCAAAACAACACCTTTCCTGCACTGCAGATACATCCTAAAGCACAGCAAAGGCATTCGAAAATGTGTAGGTGTTGTTCCAACACTAACCCTAACCCTAGCTCGGACACTTTTGGAACAGACTTCCAAATCCCTGCTTTAAAAACTGTGTTCAAAAAAGTCCACAAATGACTCCCAATTAGTCAGAATCATGTCAATTACCAGTCCACAGTTATTGTTTAATGCATCTAGAGTGAAAGGGATTCAATTCTGTGGCATTGCTTTTTTGACAAAACTGCTGCTGGAAAGACATTTCAAACATGCCATTATCGAGTGGTTTTCACGTCAGCATTACAATTACTAGAAAGGTTGGGCCAAAATTGTTCTTTCCTCTAGTTTTCAAAACAGAAAAGAAGAAAGTTTAGCATGTACAAAGTGTGGATTGAGAATTTTGATTTTCGACCATTTTTGACAGGCGCGCGGCGGCTTAGCAAAAACGGCAAAATTGGGTCAAATTTGTTTTTCCAGGAAACAGCAAAACAACACCTTTCCTGCACTGCAGATACATCCTAAAGCACAGCAAAGGCACTCGAAAATGTGTAGGTGTTGTTCCAACACTAACCCTAACCCTAGCTCGGACACTTTTGGAACAGACTTCCAAATCCCTGCTTTAAAAACTGTGTTCAAAAAAGTCCACAAATGACTCCCAATTAGTCAAAATCATGTCAATTACCAGTCCACAGTTATTGTTTAATGCATCTAGAGTGAAAGGGATTCAATTCTGTGGCATTGCTTTTTTGACAAAACTGCTGCTGGAAAGACATTTCAAACATGCCATTATCGAGTGGTTTTCACGTCAGCATTACAATTACCAGAAAGGTTGGGCCAAAATTGTTCTTTCCTCTAGTTTTCAAAACAGAAAAGAAGAAAGTCTAGCATGTACAAAGTGTGGATTGAGAATTTTGATTTTCGACCATTTTTGACAGGCGCGCGGCTTAGCAAAAACGGCAAAATTGGGTCAAATTTGTTTTTCCAGGAAACAGCAAAACAACACCTTTCCTGCACTGCAGATACATCCTAAAGCACAGCAAAGGCATTAGAAAATGTGTAGGTGTTGTTCCAACACTAACCCTAACCCTAGCTCGGACACTTTTGGAACAGACTTCCAAATCCCTGCTTTAAAAACTGTGTTCAAAAAAGTCAACAAATGACTCCCAATTAGTCAGAATCATGTCAATTACCAGTCCACAGTTATTGTTTAATGCATCTAGAGTGAAAGGGATTCAATTCTGTGGCATTGCTTTTTTGACAAAACTGCTGCTGGAAAGACATTTCAAACATGCCATTATCGAGTGGTTTTCAGGTCAGCATTACAATTACCAGAAAGGTTGGGCCAAAATTGTTCTTTCCTCTAGTTTTCAAAACAGAAAAGAAGAAAGTCTAGCATGTACAAAGTGTGGATTGAGAATTTTGATTTTCGACCATTTTTGACAGGCGCGCGGCTTAGCAAAAACGGCAAAATTGGGTCAAATTTGTTTTTCCAGGAAACAGCAAAACAACACCTTTCCTGCACTGCAGATACATCCTACAGCACAGCAAAGGCACTCGAAAATGTGTAGGTGTTGTTCCAACACTAACCCTAACCCTAGCTCGGACACTTTTGGAACAGACTTCCAAATCCCTGCTTTAAAAACTGTGTTCAAAAAAGTCCACAAATGACTCCCAATTAGTCAGAATCATGTCAATTACCAGTCCACAGTTATTGTTTAATGCATCTAGAGTGAAAGGGATTCAATTCTGTGGCATTGCTTTTTTGACAAAACTGCTGCTGGAAAGACATTTCAAACATGCCATTATCGATTGGTTTTCACGTCAGCATTACAATTACTAGAAAGGTTGGGCCAAAATTGTTCTTTCCTCTAGTTTTCAAAACAGAAAAGAAGAAAGTCTAGCATGTACAAAGTGTGGATTGAGAATTTTGATTTTCGACCATTTTTGACAGGCGCGCGGCTTAGCAAAAACGGCAAAATTGGGTCAAATTTGTTTTTCCAGGAAACAGCAAAACAACACCTTTCCTGCACTGCAGATACATCCTAAAGCACAGCAAAGGCACTCGAAAATGTGTAGGTGTTGTTCCAACACTAACCCTAACCCTAGCTCGGACACTTTTGGAACAGACTTCCAAATCCCTGCTTTAAAAACTGTGTTCAAAAAAGTCCACAAATGACTCCCAATTAGTCAGAATCATGTCAATTACCAGTCCACAGTTATTGTTTAATGCATCTAGAGTGAAAGGGATTCAATTCTGTGGCATTGCTTTTTTGACAAAACTGCTGCTGGAAAGACATTTCAAACATGCCATTATCGAGTGGTTTTCACGTCAGCATTACAATTACCAGAAAGGTTGGGCCAAAATTGTTCTTTCCTCTAGTTTTCAAAACAGAAAAGAAGAAAGTTTAGCATGTACAAAGTGTGGATTGAGAATTTTGATTTTCGACCATTTTTGACAGGCGCGCGGCTTAGCAAAAACGGCAAAATTGGGTCAAATTTGTTTTTCCAGGAAACAGCAAAACAACACCTTTCCTGCACTGCAGATACATCCTAAAGCACAGCAAAGGCACTCGAAAATGTGTAGGTGTTGTTCCAACACTAACCCTAACCCTAGCTCGGACACTTTTGGAACAGACTTCCAAATCCCTGCTTTAAAAACTGTGTTCAAAAAAGTCCACAAATGACTCCCAATTAGTCAGAATCATGTCAATTACCAGTCCACAGTTATTGTTTAATGCATCTAGAGTGAAAGGGATTCAATTCTGTGGCATTGCTTTTTTGACAAAACTGCTGCTGGAAAGACATTTCAAACATGCCACTATCGAGTGGTTTTCACGTGAGCATTACAATTACCAGAAAGGTTGGGCCAAAATTGTTCTTTCCTCTAGTTTTCAAAACAGAAAAGAAGAAAGTTTAGCATGTACAAACTGTGGATTGAGAATTTTGATTTTCGACCATTTTTGACAGGCGCGCGGCTTAGCAAAAACGGCAAAATTGGGTCAAATTTGTTTCTCCAGGAAACAGCAAAACAACACCTTTCCTGCACTGCACATACATCCTAAAGCACAGCAAAGTCACTCGAAAATGTGTAGGTGTTGTTCCAACACTAACCCTAACCCTAGCTCGGACACTTTTGGAACAGACTTCCAAATCCCTGCTTTAAAAACTGTGTTCAAAAAAGTCCACAAATGACTCCCAATTAGTCAGAATCATGTCAATTACCAGTCCACAGTTATTGTTTAATGCATCTAGAATGAAAGGGATTCAATTCTGTGGCATTGCTTTTTTGACAAAACTGCTGCTGGAAAGACATTTCAAACATGCCACTATCGAGTGGTTTTCACGTGAGCATTACAATTACCAGAAAGGATGGGCCAAAATTGTTCTTTCCTCTAATTTTCAAAACAGAAAAGAAGAAAGTTTAGCATTTACAAAGTGTGGATTGAGAATTTTGATTTTCGACCATTTTTGACAGGCGCGCGGCTTAGCAAAAACGGCAAAATTGGGTCAAATTTGTTTTTCCAGGAAACAGCAAAACAACACCTTTCCTGCACTGCAGATACATCCTAAAGCACAGCAAAGGCATTAGAAAATGTGTAGGTGTTGTTCCAACACTAACCCTAACCCTAGCTCGGACACTTTTGGAACAGACTTCCAAATCCCTGCTTTAAAAACTGTGTTCAAAAAAGTCCACAAATCACTCCCAATTAGTCAGAATCATGTCAATTACCAGTCCACAGTTATTGTTTAATGCATCTAGAGTGAAAGGGATTCAATTCTGTGGCATTGCTTTTTTGACAAAACTGCTGCTGGAAAGACATTTCAAACATGCCATTATCGAGTGGTTTTCACGTCAGCATTACAATTACCAGAAAGGTTGGGCCAAAATTGTTCTTTCCTCTAGTTTTCAAAACAGAAAAGAAGAAAGTCTAGCATGTACAAAGTGTGGATTGAGAATTTTGATTTTCGACCATTTTTGACAGGCGCGCGGCTTAGCAAAAACGGCAAAATTGGGTCAAATTTGTTTTTCCAGGAAACAGCAAAACAACACCTTTCCTGCACTGCAGATACATCCTAAAGCACAGCAAAGGCACTCGAAAATGTTTAGGTGTTGTTCCAACACTAACCCTAACCCTAGCTCGGACACTTTTGGAACAGACTTCCAAATCCCTGCTTTAAAAACTGTGTTCAAAAAAGTCCACAAATGACTCCCAATTAGTCAGAATCATGTCAATTACCAGTCCACAGTTATTGTTTAATGCATCTAGAGTGAAAGGGATTCAATTCTGTGGCATTGCTTTTTTGACAAAACTGCTGCTGGAAAGACATTTCAAACATGCCATTATCGAGTGGTTTTCACGTCAGCATTACAATTACGAGAAAGGTTGGGCCAAAATTGTTCTCTCCTCTAGTTTTCAAAACAGAAAAGAAGAAAGTCTAGCATGTACAAAGTGTGGATTGAGAATTTTGATTTTCGACCATTTTTGACAGACGCGCGGCTTAGCAAAAACGGCAAAATTGGGTCAAATTTGTTTTTCCAGGAAACAGCAAAACAACACCTTTCCTGCACTGCAGGTACATCCTAAAGCACAGCAAAGGCACTCGAAAATGTGTAGGTGTTGTTCCAACACTAACCCTAACCCTAGCTCGGACACTTTTGGAACAGACTTCCAAATCCCTGCTTTAAAAACTGTGTTCAAAAAAGTCCACAAATGACTCCCAATTAGTCAGAATCATGTCAATTACCAGTCCACAGTTATTGTTTAATGCATCTAGAGTGAAAGGGATTCAATTCTGTGGCATTGCTTTTTTGACAAAACTGCTGCTGGAAAGACATTTCAAACATGCCACTATCGAGTGGTTTTCACGTGAGCATTACAATTACCAGAAAGGTTGGGCCAAAATTGTTCTTTCCTCTAGTTTTCAAAACAGAAAAGAAGAAAGTTTAGCATGTACAAACTGTGGATTGAGAATTTTGATTTTCGACCATTTTTGACAGGCGCGCGGCTTAGCAAAAACGGCAAAATTGGGTCAAATTTGTTTCTCCAGGAAACAGCAAAACAACACCTTTCCTGCACTGCACATACATCCTAAAGCACAGCAAAGGCACTCGAAAATGTGTAGGTGTTGTTCCAACACTAACCCTAACCCTAGCTCGGACACTTTTGGAACAGACTTCCAAATCCCTGCTTTAAAAACTTTGTTCAAAAAAGTCCACAAATGACTCCCAATTAGTCAGAATCATGTCAATTACCAGTCCACAGTTATTGTTTAATGGATCTAGAGTGAAAGGGATTCAATTCTGTGGCATTGCTTTTTTGACAAAACTGCTGCTGGAAAGACATTTCAAACATGCCACTATTGAGTGGTTTTCACGTGAGCATTACAATTACCAGAAAGGATGGGCCAAAATTGTTCTTTCCTCTAATTTTCAAAAGAGAAAAGAAGAAAGTTTAGCATGTACAAAGTGTGGATTGAGAATTTTGATTTTCGACCATTTTTGACAGGCGCGCGGCTTAGCAAAAACGGCAAAATTGGGTCAAATTTGTTTTTCCAGGAAACAGCAAAACAACACCTTTCCTGCACTGCAGATACATCCTAAAGCACAGCAAAGGCACTCGAAAATGTGTAGGTGTTGTTCCAACACTAACCCTAACCCTAGCTCGGACACTTTTGGAACAGACTTCCAAATCCCTGCTTTAAAAACTGTGTTCAAAAAAGTCCACAAATGACTCCCAATTAGTCAGAATCATGTCAATTACCAGTCCACAGTTATTGTTTAATGGATCTAGAGTGAAAGGGATTCAATTCTGTGGCATTGCTTTTTTGACAAAACTGCTGCTGGAAAGACATTTCAAACATGCCACTATTGAGTGGTTTTCACGTGAGCATTACAATTACCAGAAAGGATGGGCCAAAATTGTTCTTTCCTCTAATTTTCAAAAGAGAAAAGAAGAAAGTTTAGCATGTACAAAGTGTGGATTGAGAATTTTGATTTTCGACCATTTTTGACAGGCGCGCGGCTTAGCAAAAACGGCAAAATTGGGTCAAATTTGTTTTTCCAGGAAACAGCAAAACAACACCTTTCCTGCACTGCAGATACATCCTAAAGCACAGCAAAGGCATTAGAAAATGTGTAGGTGTTGTTCCAACACTAACCCTAACCCTAGCTCGGACACTTTTGGAACAGACTTCCAAATCCCTGCTTTAAAAACTGTGTTCAAAAAAGTCAACAAATGACTCCCAATTAGTCAGAATCATGTCAATTACCAGTCCACAGTTATTGTTTAATGCATCTAGAGTGAAAGGGATTCAATTCTGTGGCATTGCTTTTTTGACAAAACTGCTGCTGGAAAGACATTTCAAACATGCCATTATCGAGTGGTTTTCAGGTCAGCATTACAATTACCAGAAAGGTTGGGCCAAAATTGTTCTTTCCTCTAGTTTTCAAAACAGAAAAGAAGAAAGTCTAGCATGTACAAAGTGTGGATTGAGAATTTTGATTTTCGACCATTTTTGACAGGCGCGCGGCTTAGCAAAAACGGCAAAATTGGGTCAAATTTGTTTTTCCAGGAAACAGCAAAACAACACCTTTCCTGCACTGCAGATACATCCTACAGCACAGCAAAGGCACTCGAAAATGTGTAGGTGTTGTTCCAACACTAACCCTAACCCTAGCACGGACACTTTTGGAACAGACTTCCAAATCCCTGCTTTAAAAACTGTGTTCAAAAAATTCCACAAATGACTCCCAATTAGTCAGAATCATGTCAATTACCAGTCCACAGTTATTGTTTAATGCATCTAGAGTGAAAGGGATTCAATTCTGTGGCATTGCTTTTTTGACAAAACTGCTGCTGGAAAGACATTTCAAACATGCCACTATCGAGTGGTTTTCACGTCAGCATTACAATTACTAGAAAGGTTGGGCCAAAATTGTTCTTTCCTCTAGTTTTCAAAACAGAAAAGAAGAAAGTCTAGCATGTACAAAGTGTGGATTGAGAATTTTGATTTTCGACCATTTTTGACAGGCGCGCGGCTTAGCAAAAACGGCAAAATTGGGTCAAATTTGTTTTTCCAGGAAACAGCAAAACAACACCTTTCCTGCACTGCAGATACATCCTAAAGCACAGCAAAGGCATTAGAAAATGTGTAGGTGTTGTTCCAACACTAACCCTAACCCTAGCTCGGACACTTTTGGAACAGACTTCCAAATCCCTGCTTTAAAAACTGTGTTCAAAAAAGTCCACAAATCACTCCCAATTAGTCAGAATCATGTCAATTACCAGTCCACAGTTATTGTTTAATGCATCTAGAGTGAAAGGGATTCAATTCTGTGGCATTGCTTTTTTGACAAAACTGCTGCTGGAAAGACATTTCAAACATGCCATTATCGAGTGGTTTTCACGTCAGCATTACAATTACCAGAAAGGTTGGGCCAAAATTGTTCTTTCCTCTAGTTTTCAAAACAGAAAAGAAGAAAGTCTAGCATGTACAAAGTGTGGATTGAGAATTTTGATTTTCGACCATTTTTGACAGGCGCGCGGCTTAGCAAAAACGGCAAAATTGGGTCAAATTTGTTTTTCCAGGAAACAGCAAAACAACACCTTTCCTGCACTGCAGATACATCCTAAAGCACAGCAAAGGCACTCGAAAATGTTTAGGTGTTGTTCCAACACTAACCCTAACCCTAGCTCGGACACTTTTGGAACAGACTTCCAAATCCCTGCTTTAAAAACTTTGTTCAAAAAAGTCCACAAATGACTCCCAATTAGTCAGAATCATGTCAATTACCAGTCCACAGTTATTGTTTAATGCATCTAGAGTGAAAGGGATTCAATTCTGTGGCATTGCTTTTTTGACAAAACTGCTGCTGGAAAGACATTTCAAACATGCCATTATCGAGTGGTTTTCACGTCAGCATTACAATTACGAGAAAGGTTGGGCCAAAATTGTTCTCTCCTCTAGTTTTCAAAACAGAAAAGAAGAAAGTCTAGCATGTACAAAGTGTGGATTGAGAATTTTGATTTTCGACCATTTTTGACAGACGCGCGGCTTAGCAAAAACGGCAAAATTGGGTCAAATTTGTTTTTCCAGGAAACAGCAAAACAACACCTTTCCTGCACTGCAGATACATCCTAAAGCACAGCAAAGGCACTCGAAAATGTGTAGGTGTTGTTCCAACACTAACCCTAACCCTAGCTCGGACACTTTTGGAACAGACTTCCAAATCCCTGCTTTAAAAACTGTGTTCAAAAAAGTCCACAAATGACTCCCAATTAGTCAGAATCATGTCAATTACCAGTCCACAGTTATTGTTTAATGCATCTAGAGTGAAAGTGATTCAATTCTGTGGCATTGCTTTTTTGACAAAACTGCTGCTGGAAAGACATTTCAAACATGCCATTATCGAGTGGTTTTCACGTCAGCATTACAATTACCAGAAAGGTTGGGCCAAAATTGTTCTTTCCTCTAGTTTTCAAAACAGAAAAGAAGAAAGTCTAGCATGTACAAAGTGTGGATTGAGAATTTTGATTTTCGACCATTTTTGACAGGCGCGCGGCTTAGCAAAAACGGCAAAATTGGGTCAAATTTGTTTTTCCAGGAAACAGCAAAACAACACCTTTCCTGCACTGCAGATACATCCTAAAGCACAGCAAAGGCACTCGAAAATGTTTAGGTGTTGTTCCAACACTAACCCTAACCCTAGCTCGGACACTTTTGGAACAGACTTCCAAATCCCTGCTTTAAAAACTGTGTTCAAAAAAGTCCACAAATGACTCCCAATTAGTCAGAATCATGTCAATTACCAGTCCACAGTTATTGTTTAATGCATCTAGAGTGAAAGGGATTCAATTCTGTGGCATTGCTTTTTTGACAAAACTGCTGCTGGAAAGACATTTCAAACATGCCATTATCGAGTGGTTTTCACGTCAGCATTACAATTACGAGAAAGGTTGGGCCAAAATTGTTCTCTCCTCTAGTTTTCAAAACAGAAAAGAAGAAAGTCTAGCATGTACAAAGTGTGGATTGAGAATTTTGATTTTCGACCATTTTTGACAGACGCGCGGCTTAGCAAAAACGGCAAAATTGGGTCAAATTTGTTTTTCCAGGAAACAGCAAAACAACACCTTTCCTGCACTGCAGGTACATCCTAAAGCACAGCAAAGGCACTCGAAAATGTGTAGGTGTTGTTCCAACACTAACCCTAACCCTAGCTCGGACACTTTTGGAACAGACTTCCAAATCCCTGCTTTAAAAACTGTGTTCAAAAAAGTCCACAAATGACTCCCAATTAGTCAGAATCATGTCAATTACCAGTCCACAGTTATTGTTTAATGCATCTAGAGTGAAAGGGATTCAATTCTGTGGCATTGCTTTTTTGACAAAACTGCTGCTGGAAAGACATTTCAAACATGCCACTATCGAGTGGTTTTCACGTGAGCATTACAATTACCAGAAAGGTTGGGCCAAAATTGTTCTTTCCTCTAGTTTTCAAAACAGAAAAGAAGAAAGTTTAGCATGTACAAACTGTGGATTGAGAATTTTGATTTTCGACCATTTTTGACAGGCGCGCGGCTTAGCAAAAACGGCAAAATTGGGTCAAATTTGTTTCTCCAGGAAACAGCAAAACAACACCTTTCCTGCACTGCACATACATCCTAAAGCACAGCAAAGGCACTCGAAAATGTGTAGGTGTTGTTCCAACACTAACCCTAACCCTAGCTCGGACACTTTTGGAACAGACTTCCAAATCCCTGCTTTAAAAACTGTGTTCAAAAAAGTCCACAAATGACTCCCAATTAGTCAGAATCATGTCAATTACCAGTCCACAGTTATTGTTTAATGCATCTAGAATGAAAGGGATTCAATTCTGTGGCATTGCTTTTTTGACAAAACTGCTGCTGGAAAGACATTTCAAACATGCCACTATCGAGTGGTTTTCACGTGAGCATTACAATTACCAGAAAGGATGGGCCAAAATTGTTCTTTCCTCTAATTTTCAAAACAGAAAAGAAGAAAGTTTAGCATTTACAAAGTGTGGATTGAGAATTTTGATTTTCGACCATTTTTGACAGGCGCGCGGCTTAGCAAAAACGGCAAAATTGGGTCAAATTTGTTTTTCCAGGAAACAGCAAAACAACACCTTTCCTGCACTGCAGATACATCCTAAAGCACAGCAAAGGCATTAGAAAATGTGTAGGTGTTGTTCCAACACTAACCCTAACCCTAGCTCGGACACTTTTGGAACAGACTTCCAAATCCCTGCTTTAAAAACTGTGTTCAAAAAAGTCCACAAATGACTCCCAATTAGTCAGAATCATGTCAATTACCAGTCCACAGTTATTGTTTAATGCATCTAGAGTGAAAGGGATTCAATTCTGTGGCATTGCTTTTTTGACAAAACTGCTGCTGGAAAGACATTTCAAACATGCCATTATCGAGTGGTTTTCACGTCAGCATTACAATTACGAGAAAGGTTGGGCCAAAATTGTTCTCTCCTCTAGTTTTCAAAACAGAAAAGAAGAAAGTCTAGCATGTACAAAGTGTGGATTGAGAATTTTGATTTTCGACCATTTTTGACAGACGCGCGGCTTAGCAAAAACGGCAAAATTGGGTCAAATTTGTTTTTCCAGGAAACAGCAAAACAACACCTTTCCTGCACTGCAGGTACATCCTAAAGCACAGCAAAGGCACTCGAAAATGTGTAGGTGTTGTTCCAACACTAACCCTAACCCTAGCTCGGACACTTTTGGAACAGACTTCCAAATCCCTGCTTTAAAAACTGTGTTCAAAAAAGTCCACAAATGACTCCCAATTAGTCAGAATCATGTCAATTACCAGTCCACAGTTATTGTTTAATGCATCTAGAGTGAAAGGGATTCAATTCTGTGGCATTGCTTTTTTGACAAAACTGCTGCTGGAAAGACATTTCAAACATGCCACTATTGAGTGGTTTTCACGT
Source organism: Lepisosteus oculatus (assembly GCF_040954835.1). Classification (NCBI taxonomy): domain Eukaryota; kingdom Metazoa; phylum Chordata; class Actinopteri; order Semionotiformes; family Lepisosteidae; genus Lepisosteus; species Lepisosteus oculatus. The sequence goes on along the minus strand of NW_027167751.1, from coordinate 66,854 downwards.
GAGCATTACAATTACCAGAAAGGATGGGCCAAAATTGTTCTTTCCTCTAATTTTCAAAAGAGAAAAGAAGAAAGTTTAGCATGTACAAAGTGTGGATTGAGAATTTTGATTTTCGACCATTTTTGACAGGCGCGCGGCTTAGCAAAAACGGCAAAATTGGGTCAAATTTGTTTTTCCAGGAAACAGCAAAACAACACCTTTCCTGCACTGCAGATACATCCTAAAGCACAGCAAAGGCATTAGAAAATGTGTAGGTGTTGTTCCAACACTAACCCTAACCCTAGCTCGGACACTTTTGGAACAGACTTCCAAATCCCTGCTTTAAAAACTGTGTTCAAAAAAGTCAACAAATGACTCCCAATTAGTCAGAATCATGTCAATTACCAGTCCACAGTTATTGTTTAATGCATCTAGAGTGAAAGGGATTCAATTCTGTGGCATTGCTTTTTTGACAAAACTGCTGCTGGAAAGACATTTCAAACATGCCATTATCGAGTGGTTTTCAGGTCAGCATTACAATTACCAGAAAGGTTGGGCCAAAATTGTTCTTTCCTCTAGTTTTCAAAACAGAAAAGAAGAAAGTCTAGCATGTACAAAGTGTGGATTGAGAATTTTGACTTTCGACCATTTTTGACAGGCGCGCGGCTTAGCAAAAACGGCAAAATTGGGTCAAATTTGTTTTTCCAGGAAACAGCAAAACAACACCTTTCCTGCACTGCAGATACATCCTAAAGCACAGCAAAGGCATTAGAAAATGTGTAGGTGTTGTTCCAACACTAACCCTAACCCTAGCTCGGACACTTTTGGAACAGACTTCCAAATCCCTGCTTTAAAAACTGTGTTCAAAAAAGTCAACAAATGACTCCCAATTAGTCAGAATCATGTCAATTACCAGTCCACAGTTATTGTTTAATGCATCTAGAGTGAAAGGGATTCAATTCTGTGGCATTGCTTTTTTGACAAAACTGCTGCTGGAAAGACATTTCAAACATGCCATTATCGAGTGGTTTTCAGGTCAGCATTACAATTACCAGAAAGGTTGGGCCAAAATTGTTCTTTCCTCTAGTTTTCAAAACAGAAAAGAAGAAAGTCTAGCATGTACAAAGTGTGGATTGAGAATTTTGATTTTCGACCATTTTTGACAGGCGCGCGGCTTAGCAAAAACGGCAAAATTGGGTCAAATTTGTTTTTCCAGGAAACAGCAAAACAACACCTTTCCTGCACTGCAGGTACATCCTAAAGCACAGCAAAGGCACTCGAAAATGTGTAGGTGTTGTTCCAACACTAACCCTAACCCTAGCTCGGACACTTTTGGAACAGACTTCCAAATCCCTGCTTTAAAAACTGTGTTCAAAAAAGTCCACAAATGACTCCCAATTAGTCAGAATCATGTCAATTACCAGTCCACAGTTATTGTTTAATGCATCTAGAGTGAAAGGGATTCAATTCTGTGGCATTGCTTTTTTGACAAAACTGCTGCTGGAAAGACATTTCAAACATGCCATTATCGAGTGGTTTTCACGTCAGCATTACAATTACTAGAAAGGTTGGGCCAAAATTGTTCTTTCCTCTAGTTTTCAAAACAGAAAAGAAGAAAGTTTAGCATGTACAAAGTGTGGATTGAGAATTTTGATTTTCGACCATTTTTGACAGGCGCGCGGCGGCTTAGCAAAAACGGCAAAATTGGGTCAAATTTGTTTTTCCAGGAAACAGCAAAACAACACCTTTCCTGCACTGCAGATACATCCTAAAGCACAGCAAAGGCACTCGAAAATGTGTAGGTGTTGTTCCAACACTAACCCTAACCCTAGCTCGGACACTTTTGGAACAGACTTCCAAATCCCTGCTTTAAAAACTGTGTTCAAAAAAGTCCACAAATGACTCCCAATTAGTCAAAATCATGTCAATTACCAGTCCACAGTTATTGTTTAATGCATCTAGAGTGAAAGGGATTCAATTCTGTGGCATTGCTTTTTTGACAAAACTGCTGCTGGAAAGACATTTCAAACATGCCATTATCGAGTGGTTTTCACGTCAGCATTACAATTACCAGAAAGGTTGGGCCAAAATTGTTCTTTCCTCTAGTTTTCAAAACAGAAAAGAAGAAAGTCTAGCATGTACAAAGTGTGGATTGAGAATTTTGACTTTCGACCATTTTTGACAGGCGCGCGGCTTAGCAAAAACGGCAAAATTGGGTCAAATTTGTTTTTCCAGGAAACAGCAAAACAACACCTTTCCTGCACTGCAGATACATCCTAAAGCACAGCAAAGGCACTCGAAAATGTGTAGGTGTTGTTCCAACACTAACCCTAACCCTAGCTCGGACACTTTTGGAACAGACTTCCAAATCCCTGCTTTAAAAACTGTGTTCAAAAAAGTCCACAAATGACTCCCAATTAGTCAGAATCATGTCAATTACCAGTCCACAGTTATTGTTTAATGGATCTAGAGTGAAAGGGATTCAATTCTGTGGCATTGCTTTTTTGACAAAACTGCTGCTGGAAAGACATTTCAAACATGCCACTATTGAGTGGTTTTCACGTGAGCATTACAATTACCAGAAAGGATGGGCCAAAATTGTTCTTTCCTCTAATTTTCAAAAGAGAAAAGAAGAAAGTTTAGCATGTACAAAGTGTGGATTGAGAATTTTGATTTTCGACCATTTTTGACAGGCGCGCGGCTTAGCAAAAACGGCAAAATTGGGTCAAATTTGTTTTTCCAGGAAACAGCAAAACAACACCTTTCCTGCACTGCAGATACATCCTAAAGCACAGCAAAGGCATTAGAAAATGTGTAGGTGTTGTTCCAACACTAACCCTAACCCTAGCTCGGACACTTTTGGAACAGACTTCCAAATCCCTGCTTTAAAAACTGTGTTCAAAAAAGTCAACAAATGACTCCCAATTAGTCAGAATCATGTCAATTACCAGTCCACAGTTATTGTTTAATGCATCTAGAGTGAAAGGGATTCAATTCTGTGGCATTGCTTTTTTGACAAAACTGCTGCTGGAAAGACATTTCAAACATGCCATTATCGAGTGGTTTTCAGGTCAGCATTACAATTACCAGAAAGGTTGGGCCAAAATTGTTCTTTCCTCTAGTTTTCAAAACAGAAAAGAAGAAAGTCTAGCATGTACAAAGTGTGGATTGAGAATTTTGATTTTCGACCATTTTTGACAGGCGCGCGGCTTAGCAAAAACGGCAAAATTGGGTCAAATTTGTTTTTCCAGGAAACAGCAAAACAACACCTTTCCTGCACTGCAGATACATCCTACAGCACAGCAAAGGCACTCGAAAATGTGTAGGTGTTGTTCCAACACTAACCCTAACCCTAGCTCGGACACTTTTGGAACAGACTTCCAAATCCCTGCTTTAAAAACTGTGTTCAAAAAAGTCCACAAATGACTCCCAATTAGTCAGAATCATGTCAATTACCAGTCCACAGTTATTGTTTAATGCATCTAGAGTGAAAGGGATTCAATTCTGTGGCATTGCTTTTTTGACAAAACTGCTGCTGGAAAGACATTTCAAACATGCCATTATCGATTGGTTTTCACGTCAGCATTACAATTACTAGAAAGGTTGGGCCAAAATTGTTCTTTCCTCTAGTTTTCAAAACAGAAAAGAAGAAAGTCTAGCATGTACAAAGTGTGGATTGAGAATTTTGATTTTCGACCATTTTTGACAGGCGCGCGGCTTAGCAAAAACGGCAAAATTGGGTCAAATTTGTTTTTCCAGGAAACAGCAAAACAACACCTTTCCTGCACTGCAGATACATCCTACAGCACAGCAAAGGCACTCGAAAATGTGTAGGTGTTGTTCCAACACTAACCCTAACCCTAGCTCGGACACTTTTGGAACAGACTTCCAAATCCCTGCTTTAAAAACTGTGTTCAAAAAAGTCCACAAATGACTCCCAATTAGTCAGAATCATGTCAATTACCAGTCCACAGTTATTGTTTAATGCATCTAGAGTGAAAGGGATTCAATTCTGTGGCATTGCTTTTTTGACAAAACTGCTGCTGGAAAGACATTTCAAACATGCCACTATCGAGTGGTTTTCACGTCAGCATTACAATTACTAGAAAGGTTGGGCCAAAATTGTTCTTTCCTCTAGTTTTCAAAACAGAAAAGAAGAAAGTCTAGCATGTACAAAGTGTGGATTGAGAATTTTGATTTTCGACCATTTTTGACAGGCGCGCGGCTTAGCAAAAACGGCAAAATTGGGTCAAATTTGTTTTTCCAGGAAACAGCAAAACAACACCTTTCCTGCACTGCAGATACATCCTAAAGCACAGCAAAGGCACTCGAAAATGTGTAGGTGTTGTTCCAACACTAACCCTAACCCTAGCTCGGACACTTTTGGAACAGACTTCCAAATCCCTGCTTTAAAAACTGTGTTCAAAAAAGTCCACAAATGACTCCCAATTAGTCAGAATCATATCAATTACCAGTCCACAGTTATTGTTTAATGCATCTAGAGTGAAAGGGATTCAATTCTGTGGCATTGCTTTTCTGACAAAACTGCTGCTGGAAAGACATTTCAAACATGCCATTATCGAGTGGTTTTCACGTCAGCATTACAATTACCAGAAAGGTTGGGCCAAAATTGTTCTTTCCTCTAGTTTTCAAAACAGAAAAGAAGAAAGTCTAGCATGTACAAAGTGTGGATTGAGAATTTTGATTTTCGACCATTTTTGACAGGCGCGCGGCTTAGCAAAAACGGCAAAATTGGGTCAAATTTGTTTTTCCAGGAAACAGCAAAACAACACCTTTCCTGCACTGCAGATACATCCTAAAGCACAGCAAAGGCACTCGAAAATGTGTAGGTGTTGTTCCAACACTAACCCTAACCCTAGCTCGGACACTTTTGGAACAGACTTCCAAATCCCTGCTTTAAAAACTGTGTTCAAAAAAGTCCACAAATGACTCCCAATTAGTCAGAATCATGTCAATTACCAGTCCACAGTTATTGTTTAATGCATCTAGAGTGAAAGGGATTCAATTCTGTGGCATTGCTTTTTTGACAAAACTGCTGCTGGAAAGACATTTCAAACATGCCACTATCGAGTGGTTTTCACGTGAGCATTACAATTACCAGAAAGGATGGGCCAAAATTGTTCTTTCCTCTAATTTTCAAAACAGAAAAGAAGAAAGTTTAGCATGTACAAAGTGTGGATTGAGAATTTTGATTTTCGACCATTTTTGACAGGCGCGCGGCTTAGCAAAAACGGCAAAATTGGGTCAAATTTGTTTTTCCAGGAAACAGCAAAACAACACCTTTCCTGCACTGCAGATACATCCTAAAGCACAGCAAAGGCATTAGAAAATGTGTAGGTGTTGTTCCAACACTAACCCTAACCCTAGCTCGGACACTTTTGGAACAGACTTCCAAATCCCTGCTTTAAAAACTGTGTTCAAAAAAGTCCACAAATGACTCCCAATTAGTCAGAATCATGTCAATTACCAGTCCACAGTTATTGTTTAATGCATCTAGAGTGAAAGGGATTCAATTCTGTGGCATTGCTTTTTTGACAAAACTGCTGCTGGAAAGACATTTCAAACATGCCATTATCGAGTGGTTTTCACGTCAGCATTACAATTACCAGAAAGGTTGGGCCAAAATTGTTCTTTCCTCTAGTTTTCAAAACAGAAAAGAAGAAAGTTTAGCATGTACAAAGTGTGGATTGAGAATTTTGATTTTCGACCATTTTTGACAGGCGCGCGCGGCTTAGCAAAAACGGCAAAATTGGGTCAAATTTGTTTTTCCAGGAAACAGCAAAACAACACCTTTCCTGCACTGCAGATACATCCTAAAGCACAGCAAAGGCATTAGAAAATGTGTAGGTGTTGTTCCAACACTAACCCTAACCCTAGCTCGGACACTTTTGGAACAGACTTCCAAATCCCTGCTTTAAAAACTGTGTTCAAAAAAGTCCACAAATGACTCCCAATTAGTCAGAATCATGTCAATTACCAGTCCACAGTTATTGTTTAATGCATCTAGAGTGAAAGGGATTCAATTCTGTGGCATTGCTTTTTTGACAAAACTGCTGCTGGAAAGACATTTCAAACATGCCATTATCGAGTGGTTTTCACGTGAGCATTACAATTACCAGAAAGGTTGGGCCAAAATTGTTCTTTCCTCTAGTTTTCAAAACAGAAAAGAAGAAAGTTTAGCATGTACAAAGTGTGGATTGAGAATTTTGATTTTCGACCATTTTTGACAGGCGCGCGGCTTAGCAAAAACGGCAAAATTGGGTCAAATTTGTTTTTCCAGGAAACAGCAAAACAACACCTTTCCTGCACTGCAGATACATCCTAAAGCACAGCAAAGGCATTAGAAAATGTGTAGGTGTTGTTCCAACACTAACCCTAACCCTAGCTCGGACACTTTTGGAACAGACTTCCAAATCCCTGCTTTAAAAACTGTGTTCAAAAAAGTCCACAAATGACTCCCAATTAGTCAGAATCATGTCAATTACCAGTCCACAGTTATTGTTTAATGCATCTAGAGTGAAAGGGATTCAATTCTGTGGCATTGCTTTTTTGACAAAACTGCTGCTGGAAAGACATTTCAAACATGCCATTATCGAGTGGTTTTCACGTCAGCATTACAATTACCAGAAAGGTTGGGCCAAAATTGTTCTTTCCTCTAGTTTTCAAAACAGAAAAGAAGAAAGTTTAGCATGTACAAAGTGTGGATTGAGAATTTTGATTTTCGACCATTTTTGACAGGCGCGCGGCTTAGCAAAAACGGCAAAATTGGGTCAAATTTGTTTTTCCAGGAACCAGCAAAACAACACCTTTCCTGCACTGCAGATACATCCTAAAGCACAGCAAAGGCATTAGAAAATGTGTAGGTGTTGTTCCAACACTAACCCTAACCCTAGCTCGGACACTTTTGGAACAGACTTCCAAATCCCTGCTTTAAAAACTGTGTTCAAAAAAGTCCACAAATGACTCCCAATTAGTCAGAATCATGTCAATTACCAGTCCACAGTTATTGTTTAATGCATCTAGAGTGAAAGGGATTCAATTCTGTGGCATTGCTTTTTTGACAAAACTGCTGCTGGAAAGACATTTCAAACATGCCATTATCGAGTGGTTTTCACGTCAGCATTACAATTACTAGAAAGGTTGGGCCAAAATTGTTCTTTCCTCTAGTTTTCAAAACAGAAAAGAAGAAAGTTTAGCATGTACAAAGTGTGGATTGAGAATTTTGATTTTCGACCATTTTTGACAGGCGCGCGGCTTAGCAAAAACGGCAAAATTGGGTCAAATTTGTTTTTCCAGGAAACAGCAAAACAACACCTTTCCTGCACTGCAGATACATCCTAAAGCACAGCAAAGGCATTAGAAAATGTGTAGGTGTTGTTCCAACACTAACCCTAACCCTAGCTCGGACACTTTTGGAACAGACTTCCAAATCCCTGCTTTAAAAACTGTGTTCAAAAAAGTCCACAAATGACTCCCAATTAGTCAGAATCATGTCAATTACCAGTCCACAGTTATTGTTTAATGCATCTAGAGTGAAAGGGATTCAATTCTGTGGCATTGCTTTTTTGACAAAACTGCTGCTGGAAAGACATTTCAAACATGCCATTATCGATTGATTTTCACGTCAGCATTACAATTACCAGAAAGGTTGGGCCAAAATTGTTCTTTCCTCTAGTTTTCAAAACAGAAAAGAAGAAAGTTTAGCATGTACAAAGTGTGGATTGAGAATTTTGATTTTCGACCATTTTTGACAGGCGCGCGGCTTAGCAAAAACGACAAAATTGGGTCAAATTTGTTTTTCCAGGAAACAGCAAAACAACACCTTTCCTGCACTACAGATACATCCTAAAGCACAGCAAAGGCACTCGAAAATGTGTAGGTGTTGTTCCAACACTAACCCTAACCCTAGCTCGGACACTTTTGGAACAGACTTCCAAATCCCTGCTTTAAAAACTGTGTTCAAAAAAGTCCACAAATGACTCCCAATTAGTCAGAATCATGTCAATTAAAAGTCCACAGTTATTGTTTAATGCATCTAGAGTGAAAGGGATTCAATTCTGTGGCATTGCTTTTTTGACAAAATTGCTGCTGGAAAGACATTTCAAACATGCCATTATCGAGTGGTTTTCACGTGAGCATTACAATTACCAGAAAGGTTGGGCCAAAATTGTTCTCTCCTCTAGTTTTCAAAACAGAAAAGAAGAAAGTCTAGCATGTACAAAGTGTGGATTGAGAATTTTGATTTTCGACCATTTTTGACAGGCGCGCGGCTTAGCAAAAACGGCAAAATTGGGTCAAATTTGTTTTTCCAGGAAACAGCAAAACAACACCTTTCCTGCACTGCAGATACATCCTAAAGCACAGCAAAGGCACTCGAAAATGTGTAGGTGTTGTTCCAACACTAACCCTAACCCTAGCTCGGACACTTTTGGAACAGACTTCCAAATCCCTGCTTTAAAAACTGTGTTCAAAAAAGTCCACAAATGACTCCCAATTAGTCAGAATCATGTCAATTACCAGTCCACAGTTATTGTTTAATGCATCTAGAGTGAAAGGGATTCAATTCTGTGGCATTGCTTTTTTGACAAAACTGCTGCTGGAAAGACATTTCAAACATGCCACTATCGAGTGGTTTTCACGTGAGCAATACAATTACCAGAAAGGATGGGCCAAAATTGTTCTTTCCTCTAATTTTCAAAACAGAAAAGAAGAAAGTTTAGCATGTACAAAGTGTGGATTGAGAATTTTGATTTTCGACCATTTTTGACAGGCGCGCGGCTTAGCAAAAACGGCAAAATTGGGTCAAATTTGTTTTTCCAGGAAACAGCAAAACAACACCTTTCCTGCACTGCAGATACATCCTAAAGCACAGCAAAGGCATTAGAAAATGTGTAGGTGTTGTTCTAACACTAACCCTAACCCTAGCTCGGACACTTTTGGAACAGACTTCCAAATCCCTGCTTTAAAAACTGTGTTCAAAAAAGTCCACAAATGACTCCCAATTAGTCAGAATCATGTCAATTACCAGTCCACAGTTATTGTTTAATGCATCTAGAGTGAAAGGGATTCAATTCTGTGGCATTGCTTTTTTGACAAAACTGCTGCTGGAAAGACATTTCAAACATGCCATTATCGAGTGGTTTTCACGTCAGCATTACAATTACCAGAAAGGTTGGGCCAAAATTGTTCTTTCCTCTAGTTTTCAAAACAGAAAAGAAGAAAGTTTAGCATGTACAAAGTGTGGATTGAGAATTTTGATTTTCGACCATTTTTGACAGGCGCGCGCGGCTTAGCAAAAACGGCAAAATTGGGTCAAATTTGTTTTTCCAGGAAACAGCAAAACAACACCTTTCCTGCACTGCAGATACATCCTAAAGCACAGCAAAGGCATTAGAAAATGTGTAGGTGTTGTTCCAACACTAACCCTAACCCTAGCTCGGACACTTTTGGAACAGACTTCCAAATCCCTGCTTTAAAAACTGTGTTCAAAAAAGTCCACAAATGACTCCCAATTAGTCAGAATCATGTCAATTACCAGTCCACAGTTATTGTTTAATGCATCTAGAGTGAAAGGGATTCAATTCTGTGGCATTGCTTTTTTGACAAAACTGCTGCTGGAAAGACATTTCAAACATGCCATTATCGAGTGGTTTTCACGTCAGCATTACAATTACCAGAAAGGTTGGGCCAAAATTGTTCTTTCCTCTAGTTTTCAAAACAGAAAAGAAGAAAGTTTAGCATGTACAAAGTGTGGATTGAGAATTTTGATTTTCGACCATTTTTGACAGGCGCGCGGCTTAGCAAAAACGGCAAAATTGGGTCAAATTTGTTTTTCCAGGAACCAGCAAAACAACACCTTTCCTGCACTGCAGATACATCCTAAAGCACAGCAAAGGCATTAGAAAATGTGTAGGTGTTGTTCCAACACTAACCCTAACCCTAGCTCGGACACTTTTGGAACAGACTTCCAAATCCCTGCTTTAAAAACTGTGTTCAAAAAAGTCCACAAATGACTCCCAATTAGTCAGAATCATGTCAATTACCAGTCCACAGTTATTGTTTAATGCATCTAGAGTGAAAGGGATTCAATTCTGTGGCATTGCTTTTTTGACAAAACTGCTGCTGGAAAGACATTTCAAACATGCCATTATCGAGTGGTTTTCACGTCAGCATTACAATTACTAGAAAGGTTGGGCCAAAATTGTTCTTTCCTCTAGTTTTCAAAACAGAAAAGAAGAAAGTTTAGCATGTACAAAGTGTGGATTGAGAATTTTGATTTTCGACCATTTTTGACAGGCGCGCGGCTTAGCAAAAACGGCAAAATTGGGTCAAATTTGTTTTTCCAGGAAACAGCAAAACAACACCTTTCCTGCACTGCAGATACATCCTAAAGCACAGCAAAGGCATTAGAAAATGTGTAGGTGTTGTTCCAACACTAACCCTAACCCTAGCTCGGACACTTTTGGAACAGACTTCCAAATCCCTGCTTTAAAAACTGTGTTCAAAAAAGTCCACAAATGACTCCCAATTAGTCAGAATCATGTCAATTACCAGTCCACAGTTATTGTTTAATGCATCTAGAGTGAAAGGGATTCAATTCTGTGGCATTGCTTTTTTGACAAAACTGCTGCTGGAAAGACATTTCAAACATGCCATTATCGATTGATTTTCACGTCAGCATTACAATTACCAGAAAGGTTGGGCCAAAATTGTTCTTTCCTCTAGTTTTCAAAACAGAAAAGAAGAAAGTTTAGCATGTACAAAGTGTGGATTGAGAATTTTGATTTTCGACCATTTTTGACAGGCGCGCGGCTTAGCAAAAACGACAAAATTGGGTCAAATTTGTTTTTCCAGGAAACAGCAAAACAACACCTTTCCTGCACTACAGATACATCCTAAAGCACAGCAAAGGCACTCGAAAATGTGTAGGTGTTGTTCCAACACTAACCCTAACCCTAGCTCGGACACTTTTGGAACAGACTTCCAAATCCCTGCTTTAAAAACTGTGTTCAAAAAAGTCCACAAATGACTCCCAATTAGTCAGAATCATGTCAATTAAAAGTCCACAGTTATTGTTTAATGCATCTAGAGTGAAAGGGATTCAATTCTGTGGCATTGCTTTTTTGACAAAATTGCTGCTGGAAAGACATTTCAAACATGCCATTATCGAGTGGTTTTCACGTGAGCATTACAATTACCAGAAAGGTTGGGCCAAAATTGTTCTCTCCTCTAGTTTTCAAAACAGAAAAGAAGAAAGTCTAGCATGTACAAAGTGTGGATTGAGAATTTTGATTTTCGACCATTTTTGACAGGCGCGCGGCTTAGCAAAAACGGCAAAATTGGGTCAAATTTGTTTTTCCAGGAAACAGCAAAACAACACCTTTCCTGCACTGCAGATACATCCTAAAGCACAGCAAAGGCATTAGAAAATGTGTAGGTGTTGTTCCAACACTAACCTAACCCTAGATCGGACACTTTTGGAACAGACTTCCAAATCCCTGCTTTAAAAACTGTGTTCAAAAAAGTCCACAAATGACTCCCAATTAGAATCATGTCAGAATCATGTCAATTACCAGTCCACAGTTATTGTTTAATGCATCTAGAGTGAAAGGGATTCAATTCTGTGGCATTGCTTTTTTGACAAATCTGCTGCTGGAAAGACATTTCATACATGCCATTATCGAGTGGTTTTCACGTGAGCATTACAATTACCAGAAAGGTTTGGCCAGAATTGTTCTTTCCTCTAGTTTTCAAAACAGAAAAGAAGAAAGTTTAGCATGTACAAAGTGTGGATTGAGAATTTTGATTTTCGACCATTTTTGACAGGCGCGTGGCTTAGCAAAAACGGCAAAATTGGGTCAAATTTGTTTTTCCAGGAAACAGCAAAACAACACCTTTCCTGCACTGCAGATACATCCTAAAGCACAGCAAAGGCATTAGAAAATGTGTAGGTGTTGTTCCAACACTAACCTAACCCTAGATCGGACACTTTTGGAACAGACTTCCAAATCCCTGCTTTAAAAACTGTGTTCAAAAAAGTCCACAAATGACTCCCAATTAGTAAGAATCATGTCAATTACCAGTCCACAGTTATTGTTTAATGCATCTAGAGTGAAAGGGATTCAATTCTGTGGCATTGCTTTTTTGACAAAACTGCTGCTGGAAAGATATTTCAAACATGCCATTATCGAGTGGTTTTCACGTCAGCATTACAATTACCAGAAAGGTTGGGCCAAAATTGTTCTTTCCTCTAGTTTTCAAAACAGAAAAGAAGAAAGTCTAGCATGTACAAAGTGTGGATTGAGAATTTTGATTTTCGACCATTTTTGACAGGCGTGTGGCTTAGCAAAAACGGCAAAATTGGGTCAAATTTGTTTTTCCAGGAAACAGCAAAACAACACCTTTCCTGCACTTCAGATACATCCTAAAGCACAGCAAAGGCATTAGAAAATGTGTAGGTGTTGTTCCAACACTAACCCTAACCCTAGCTCGGACACTTTTGGAACAGACTTCCAAATCCCTGCTTTAAAAACTGTGTTCAAAAAAGTCCACAAATTACTCCCAATTAGTCAGAATCATGTCAATTACCAGTCCACAGTTATTGTTTAATGCATCTAGAGTGAAAGGGATTCAATTCTGTGGCATTGCTTTTTTGACAAAACTGCTGCTGGAAAGACATTTCAAACATGCCATTATCGAGTGGTTTTCACGTCAGCATTACAATTACCAGAAAGGTTGGGCCAAAATTGTTCTTTCCTCTAGTTTTCAAAACAGAAAAGAAGAAAGTTTAGCATGTACAAAGTGTGGATTGAGAATTTTGATTTTCGACCATTTTTGACAGGCGCGCGGCTTAGCAAAAACGGCAAAATTGGGTCAAATTTGTTTTTCCAGGAAACAGCAAAACAACACCTTTACTGCACTGCAGGTACATCCTAAAGCACAGCAAAGGCATTCGAAAATGTGTAGGTGTTGTTCCAACACTAACCCTAACCCTAGCTCGGACACTTTTGGAACAGACTTCCAAATCCCTGCTTTAAAAACTGTGTTCAAAAAAGTCCACAAATGACTCCCAATTAGTCAGAATCATGTCAATTACCAGTCCACAGTTATTGTTTAATGCATCTAGAGTGAAAGGGATTCAATTCTGTGGCATTGCTTTTTTGACAAAACTGCTGCTGGAAAGACATTTCAAACATGCCATTATCGAGTGGTTTTCACGTCAGCATTACAATTACCAGAAAGGTTGGGCCAAAATTGTTCTTTCCTCTAGTTTTCAAAACAGAAAAGAAGAAAGTTTAGCATGTACAAAGTGTGGATTGAGAATTTTGATTTTCGACCATTTTTGACAGGCGCGCGGCTTAGCAAAAACGGCAAAATTGGGTCAAATTTGTTTTTCCAGGAAACAGCAAAACAACACCTTTCCTGCACTGCAGATACATCCTAAAGCACAGCAAAGGCACTCGAAAATGTGTAGGTGTTGTTCCAACACTAACCCTAACCCTAGCTCGGACACTTTTGGAACAGACTTCCAAATCCCTGCTTTAAAAACTGTGTTCAAAAAAGTCCACAAATGACTCCCAATTAGTCAGAATCATGTCAATTACCAGTCCACAGTTATTGTTTAATGCATCTAGAGTGAAAGGGATTCAATTCTGTGGCATTGCTTTTTTGACAAAACTGCTGCTGGAAAGACATTTCAAACATGCCATTATCGAGTGGTTTTCACGTCAGCATTACAATTACCAGAAACGTTGATCCAAAATTGTTCTTTCCTCTAGTTTTCAAAACAGAAAAGAAGAAAGTTTAGCATGTACAAAGTGTGGATTGAGAATTTTGATTTTCGACCATTTTTGACAGGCGCGCGGCTTAGCAAAAACGGCAAAATTGGGTCAAATTTGTTTTTCCAGGAAACAGCAAAACAACACCTTTCCTGCACTGCAGATACATCCTAAAGCACAGCAAAGGCACTCGAAAATGTGTAGGTGTTGTTCCAACACTAACCCTAACTCTAGCTCAGACACTTTTGGAACAGACTTCCAAATCCCTGCTTTAAAAACTGTGTTAAAAAAAGTCCACAAATGACTCCCAATTAGTAAGAATCATGTCAATTACCAGTCCACAGTTATTGTTTAATGCATCTAGAGTGAAAGGGATTCAATTCTGTGGCATTGCTTTTTTGACAAAACTGCTGCTGGAAAGACATTTCAAACATGCCATTATCGAGTGGTTTTCACGTGAGCATTACAATTACCAGAAAGGTTGGGCCAAAATTGTTCTTTCCTCTAGTTTTCAAAACAGAAAAGAAGAAAGTTTAGCATGTACAAAGTGTGTATTGAGAATTTTGATTTTCGACCATTTTTGACAGGCTTAGCAAAAACGGCAAAATTGGGTCAAATTTGTTTTTCCAGGAAACAGCAAAACAACACCTTTCCTGCACTGCAGATACATCCTAAAGCACGGCAAAGGCATTAGAAAATGTGTAGGTGTTGTTCCAACACTAACCCTAACCCTAGCTCGGACACTTTTGGAAAAGACTTCCAAATCCCTGCTTTAAAAACTGTGTTCAAAAAAGTCCACAAATGACTCCCAATTAGTCAGAATCATGTCAATTACCAGTCCACAGTTATTGTTTAATGCATCTAGAGTGAAAGGGATTCAATTCTGTGGCATTGCTTTTTTGACAAAACTGCTGCTGGAAAGACATTTCAAACATGCCATTATCGAGTGGTTTTCACGTCAGCATTACAATTACCAGAAAGGTTGGGCCAAAATTGTTCTTTCCTCTAGTTTTCAAAACAGAAAAGAAGAAAGTTTAGCATGTACAAAGTGTGGATTGAGAATTTTGATTTTCGACCATTTTTGACAGGCGCGCGGCTTAGCAAAAACGGCAAAATTGGGTCAAATTTGTTTTTCCAGGAAACAGCAAAACAACACCTTTCCTGCACTGCAGATACATCCTAAAGCACAGCAAAGGCACTCGAAAATGTGTAGGTGTTGTTCCAACACTAACCCTAACTCTAGCTCGGACACTTTTGGAACAGACTTCCAAATCCCTGCTTTAAAAACTGTGTTAAAAAAAGTCCACAAATGACTCCCAATTAGTCTGAATCATGTCAATTACCAGTCCACAGTTATTGTTTAATGCATCTAGAGTGAAAGGGATTCAATTCTGTGTCAGTGCTTTTTTGACAAAACTGCTGCTGGAAAGACATTTCAAACATGCCATTATCGAGTGGTTTTCACGTCAGCATTACAATTCCCAGAAAGGTTGGGCCAAAATTGTTCTTTCCTCTAGTTATCAAAACAGAAAAGAAGAAAGTTTAGCATGTACAAAGTGTGGATTGAGAATTTTGATTTTCGACCATTTTTGACAGGCGCGCGGCTTAGCAAAAACGGCAAAATTGGGTCAAATTTGTTTTTCCAGGAAACAGCAAAACAACACCTTTCCTGCACTGCAGGTACATCCTAAAGCACAGCAAAGGCATTAGAAAATGTGTAGGTGTTGTTCCAACACTAACCCTAACCCTAGCTCGGACACTTTTGGAACAGACTTCCAAATCCCTGCTTTAAAAACTGTGTTCAAAAAAGTCCACAAATGACTCCCAATTAGAATCATGTCAGAATCATGTCAATTACCAGTCCACAGTTATTGTTTAATGCATCTAGAGTGAAAGGGATTCAATTCTGTGGCATTGCTTTTTTGACAAAACTGCTGCTGGAAAGACATTTCAAACATGCCATTATCGAGTGGTTTTCACGTCAGCATTACAATTACCAGAAAGGTTGGGCCAAAATTGTTCTTTCCTCTAGTTTTCAAAACAGAAAAGAAGAAAGTTTAGCATGTACAAAGTGTGGATTGAGAATTTTGATTTTCGACCATTTTTGACAGGCGCGCGGCTTATCAAAAACGGCAAAATTGGGTCAAATTTGTTTTTCCAGGAAACAGCAAAACAACACCTTTCCTGCACTGCAGATACATCCTAAAGCACAGCAAAGGCATTAAAAAATGTGTAGGTGTTGTTCCAACACTAACCCTAACCCTAGCTCGTACACTTTTGGAACAGACTTCCAAATCCCTGCTTTAAAAACTGTGTTCAAAAAAGTCCACAAATGACTCCCAATTAGTAAGAATCATGTCAATTACCAGTCCACAGTTATTGTTTAATGCATCTAGAGTGAAAGGGATTCAATTCTGTGGCATTGCTTTTTTGACAAAACTGCTGCTGGAAAGACATTTCAAACATGCCATTATCGAGTGGCTTTCACGTCAGCATTACAATTACCAGAAAGGTTGGGCCAAAATTGTTCTTTCCTCTAGTTTTCAAAACAGAAAAGAAGAAAGTTTAGCATGTACAAAGTGTGGATTGAGAATTTTGATTTTCGACCATTTTTAACAGGCGCGCGGCTTAGCAAAAACGGCAAAATTGGGTCAAATTTGTTTTTCCAGGAAACAGCAAAACAACACCTTTCCTGCACTGCAGATACATCCTAAAGCACAGCAAAGGCATTCGAAAATGTGTAGGTGTTGTTCCAACACTAACCCTAACCCTAGCTCGGACACTTTTGGAACAGACTTCCAAATCCCTGCTTTAAAAACTGTGTTCAAAAAAGTCCACAAATGACTCCCAATTAGTCAGAATCATGTCAATTACCAGTCCACAGTTATTGTTTAATGCATCTAGAGTGAAAGGGATTCAATTCTGTGGCATTGCTTTTTTGACAAAACTGCTGCTGGAAAGACATTTCAAACATGCCATTATCGAGTGGTTTTCATGTCAGCATTACAATTACCAGAAAGGTTGGGCCAAAATTGTTCTTTCCTCTAGTTTTCAAAACAGAAAAGAAGAAAGTTTAGCATGTACTAAGTGTGGATTGAGAATTTTGATTTTCGACCATTTTTGACAGGCGCGCGGCTTAGCAAAAACGGCAATATTGGGTCAAATTTGTTTTTCCAGGAAACAGCAAAACAACACCTTTCCTGCACTGCAGGTACATCCTAAAGCACAGCAAAGGCATTAGAAAATGTGTAGGTGTTGTTCCAACACTAACCCTAACCCTAGCTCGGATACTTTTGGAACAGACTTCCAAATCCCTGCTTTAAAAACTGTGTTCAAAAAAGTCCACAAATGACTCCCAATTAGTCAGAATCATGTCAATTCCCAGTCCACAGTTATTGTTTAATGCATCTAGAGTGAAAGGGATTCAATTCTGTGGCATTGCTTTTTTGACAAAACTGCTGCTGGAAAGACATTTCAAACATGCCATTATCGAGTGGTTTTCACGTCAGCATTACAATTACCAGAAAGGTTGGGCCAAAATTGTTCTTTCCTCTAGTTTTCAAAACAGAAAAGAAGAAAGTTTAGCATGTACTAAGTGTGGATTGAGAATTTTGATTTTCGACCATTTTTGACAGGCGCGCGGCTTAGCAAAAACGGCAAAATTGGGTCAAATTTGTTTTTCCAGGAAACAGCAAAACAACACCTTTCCTGCACTGCAGGTACATGCTAAAGCACAGCAAAGGCATTCGAAAATGTGTAGGTGTTGTTCCAACACTAACCCTAACCCTAGCTCGGACACTTTTGGAACAGACTTCCAAATCCCTGCTTTAAAAACTGTGTTCAAAAAAGTCCACAAATGACTCCCAATTAGTCAGAATCATGTCAATTACCAGTCCACAGTTATTGTTTAATGCATCTAGAGTGAAAGGGATTCAATTCTGTGGCATTGCTTTTTTGACAAAACTGCTGCTGGAAAGACATTTCAAACATGCCATTATCGAGTGGTTTTCACGTGAGCATTACAATTACCAGAAAGGTTGGGCCAAAATTGTTCTTTCCTCTAGTTTTCAAAACAGAAAAGAAGAAAGTTTAGCATGTACTAAGTGTGGATTGATAATTTTGATTTTCGACCATTTTTGACAGGCGCGCGGCTTAGCAAAAATGGCAAAATTGGGTCAAATTTGTTTTTCCAGGAACCAGCAAAACAACACCTTTCCTGCACTGCAGATACATCCTAAAGCACAGCAAAGGCATTAGAAAATGTGCAGGTGTTGTTCCAACACTAACCCTAACCCTAGCTCGGACACTTTTGGAACAGACTTCCAAATCCCTGCTTTAAAAACTGTGTTCAAAAAAGTCCACAAAGGACTCCCAATTAGTCAGAATCATGTCAATTACCAGTCCACAGTTATTGTTTAATGCATCTAGAGTGAAAGGGATTCAATTCTGTGGCATTGCTTTTTTGACAAAACTGCTGCTGGAAAGACATTTCAAACATGCCATTATCGAGTGGTTTTCACGTGAGCATTACAATTACCAGAAAGGTTGGGCCAAAATTGTTCTTTCCTCTAGTTTTCAAAACAGAAAAGAAGAAAGTTTAGCATGTACAAAGTGTGGATTGAGAATTTTGATTTTCGACCATTGTTGACAGGCGCGCGGCTTAGCAAAAACGGCAAAATTGGGTCAAATTTGTTTTTCCAGGTAAGAGCAAAACAACACCTTTCCTGCACTGCAGATACATCCTAAAGCACAGCAAAGGCATTAGAAAATGTGTAGGTGTTGTTCCAACACTAACCCTAACCCTAGCTCGGATACTTTTGGAACAGACTTCCAAATCCCTGCTTTAAAAACTGTGTTCAAAAAAGTCCACAAATGACTCCCAATTAGTCAGAATCATGTCAATTCCCAGTCCACAGTTATTGTTTAATGCATCTAGAGTGAAAGGGATTCAATTCTGTGGCATTGCTTTTTTGACAAAACTGCTGCTGGAAAGACATTTCAAACATGCCATTATCGAGTGGTTTTCACGTGAGCATTACAATTACCAGAAAGGTTGGGCCAAAATTGTTCTTTCCTCTAGTTTTCAAAACAGAAAAGAAGAAAGTTTAGCATGTACAAAGTGTGGATTGAGAATTTTGATTTTCGACCATTTTTGACAGGCGCGCGGCTTAGCAAAAACGGCAAAATTGGGTCATATTTGTTTTTCCAGGAAACAGCAAAACAACACCTTTCCTGCACTGCAGATACATCCTAAAGCACAGCAAAGGCATTAAAAAATGTGTAGGTGTTTTTCCAACACTAACCCTAACCCTAGCTCGGACACTTTTGGAACAGACTTCCAAATCCCTGCTTTAAAAACTGTGTTCAAAAAAGTCCACAAATGACTCCCAATTAGTAAGAATCATGTCAATTACCAGTCCACAGTTATTGTTTAATGCATCTAGAGTGAAAGGGATTCAATTCTGTGGCATTGCTTTTTTGACAAAACTGCTGCTGGAAAGACATTTCAAACATGCCATTATCGAGTGGTTTTCACGTCAGCATTACAATTACCAGAAAGGTTGGGCCAAAATTGTTCTTTCCTCTAGTTTTCAAAACAGAAAAGAAGAAAGTTTAGCATGTACTAAGTGTGGATTGAGAATTTTGATTTTCGACCATTTTTGACAGGCGCGCGGCTTAGCAAAAACGGCAAAATTGGGTCAAATTTGTTTTTCCAGGAAACAGTAAAACAACACCTTTCCTGCACTGCAGGTACATCCTAAAGCACAGCAAAGGCATTCGAAAATGTGTAGGTGTTGTTCCAACACTAACCCTAACCCTAGCTCGGACACTTTTGGAACAGACTTCCAAATCCCTGCTTTAAAAACTGTGTTCAAAAAAGTCCACAAATGACTCCCAATTAGTCAGAATCATGTCAATTACCAGTCCACAGTTATTGTTTAATGCATCTAGAGTGAAAGGGATTCAATTCTGTGGCATTGCTTTTTTGACAAAACTGCTGCTGGAAAGACATTTCAAACATGCCATTATCGAGTGGTTTTCACGTGAGCATTACAATTACCAGAAAGGTTGGGCCAAAATTGTTCTTTCCTCTAGTTTTCAAAACAGAAAAGAAGAAAGTTTAGCATGTACTAAGTGTGGATTGAGAATTTTGATTTTCGACCATTTTTGACAGGCGCGCGGCTTAGCAAAAACGGCAAAATTGGGTCAAATTTGTTTTTCCAGGAACCAGCAAAACAACACCTTTCCTGCACTGCAGATACATCCTAAAGCACAGCAAAGGCATTAGAAAATGTGCAGGTGTTGTTCCAACACTAACCCTAACCCTAGCTCGGACACTTTTGGAACAGACTTCCAAATCCCTGCTTTAAAAACTGTGTTCAAAAAAGTCCACAAAGGACTCCCAATTAGTCAGAATCATGTCAATTACCAGTCCACAGTTATTGTTTAATGCATCTAGAGTGAAAGGGATTCAATTCTGTGGCATTGCTTTTTTGACAAAACTGCTGCTGGAAAGACATTTCAAACATGCCATTATCGAGTGGTTTTAATGTTAGCATTACAATTACCAGAAAGGTTGGGCCAAAATTGTTCTTTCCTCTAGTTTTCAAAACAGAAAAGAAGAAAGTTTAGCATGTACAAAATGTGGATTGTGATTTTTGATTTTCGACCATTTTTGACAGGCGCGCGGCTTAGCAAAAACGGCAAAATTGGGTCAAATTTGTTTTTCCAGGAAACAGCAAAACAACACCTTTCCTGCACTGCAGATACATCCTAAAGCACAGCAAAGGCATTAAAAAATGTGTAGGTGTTTTTCCAACACTAACCCTAACCCTAGCTCGGACACTTTTGGAACAGACTTCCAAATCCCTGCTTTAAAAACTGTGTTCAAAAAAGTCCACAAAGGACTCCCAATTAGTCAGAATCATGTCAATTACCAGTCCACAGTTATTGTTTAATGCATCTAGAGTGAAAGGGATTCAATTTTGTGGCATTGCTTTTTTGACAAAACTGCTGCTGGAAAGACATTTCAAACATGCCATTATCGAGTGGTTTTCACGTCAGCATTACAATTACCAGAAAGGTTGGGCCAAAATTGTTCTTTCCTCTAGTTTTCAAAACAGAAAAGAAGAAAGTTTAGCATGTACTAAGTGTGGATTGAGAATTTTGATTTTCGACCATTTTTGACAGGCGCGCGGCTTAGCAAAAACGGCAAAATTGGGTCAAATTTGTTTTTCCAGGAACCAGCAAAACAACACCTTTCCTGCACTGCAGATACATCCTAAAGCACAGCAAAGGCATTAGAAAATGTGCAGGTGTTGTTCCAACACTAACCCTAACCCTAGCTCGGACACTTTTGGAACAGACTTCCAAATCCCTGCTTTAAAAACTGTGTTCAAAAAAGTCCACAAAGGACTCCCAATTAGTCAGAATCATGTCAATTACCAGTCCACAGTTATTGTTTAATGCATCTAGAGTGAAAGGGATTCAATTCTGTGGCATTGCTTTTTTGACAAAACTGCTGCTGGAAAGACATTTCAAACATGCCATTATCGAGTGGTTTTCACGTGAGCATTACAATTACCAGAAAGGTTGGGCCAAAATTGTTCTTTCCTCTAGTTTTCAAAACAGAAAAGAAGAAAGTTTAGCATGTACAAAGTGTGGATTGAGAATTTTGATTTTCGACCATTTTTGACAGGCGCGCGGCTTAGCAAAAACGGCAAAATTGGGTCAAATTTGTTTTTCCAGGAAACAGCAAAACAACACCTTTCCTGCACTGCAGGTACATCCTAAAGCACAGCAAAGGCATTCGAAAATGTGTAGGTGTTGTTCCAACACTAACCCTAACCCTAGCTCGGACACTTTTGGAACAGACTTCCAAATCCCTGCTTTAAAAACTATGTTCAAAAAAGTCCACAAAGGACTCCCAATTAGTCAGAATCATGTCAATTACCAGTCCACAGTTATTGTTTAATGCATCTAGAGTGAAAGGGATTCAATTCTGTGGCATTGCTTTTTTGACAAAACTGCTGCTGGAAAGACATTTCAAACATGCCATTATCGAGTGGTTTTCACGTGAGCATTACAATTACCAGAAAGGTTGGGCCAAAATTGTTCTTTCCTCTAGTTTTCAAAACAGAAAAGAAGAAAGTTTAGCATGTACAAAGTGTGGATTGAGAATTTTGATTTTCGACCATTTTTGACAGGCGCGCGGCTTAGCAAAAACGGCAAAATTGGGTCAAATTTGTTTTTCCAGGAAACAGCAAAACAACACCTTTCCTGCACTGCAGGTACATCCTAAAGCACAGCAAAGGCATTCGAAAATGTGTAGGTGTTGTTCCAACACTAACCCTAACCCTAGCTCGGACACTTTTGGAACAGACTTCCAAATCCCTGCTTTAAAAACTGTGTTCAAAAAAGTCCACAAATGACTCCCAATTAGTCAGAATCATGTCAATTACCAGTCCACAGTTATTGTTTAATGCATCTAGAGTGAAAGGGATTCAATTCTGTGGCATTGCTTTTTTGACAAAACTGCTGCTGGAAAGACATTTCAAACATGCCATTATCGAGTGGTTTTCACGTCAGCATTACAATTACCAGAAAGGTTGGGCCAAAATTGTTCTTTCCTCTAGTTTTCAAAACAGAAAAGAAGAAAGTTTAGCATGTACAAAGTGTGGATTGAGAATTTTGATTTTCGACCATTTTTGACAGGCGCGCGGCTTAGCAAAAACGGCAAAATTGGGTCAAATTTGTTTTTCCAGGAAACAGCAAAACAACACCTTTCCTGCACTGCAGGTACATCCTAAAGCACAGCAAAGGCATTCGAAAATGTGTAGGTGTTGTTCCAACACTAACCCTAACCCTAGCTCGGACACTTTTGGAACAGACTTCCAAATCCCTGCTTTAAAAACTGTGTTCAAAAAAGTCCACAAAGGACTCCCAATTAGTCAGAATCATGTCAATTACCAGTCCACAGTTATTGTTTAATGCATCTAGAGTGAAAGGGATTCAATTCTGTGGCATTGCTTTTTTGACAAAACTGCTGCTGGAAAGACATTTCAAACATGCCATTATCGAGTGGTTTTCACGTGAGCATTACAATTACCAGAAAGGTTGGGCCAAAATTGTTCTTTCCTCTAGTTTTCAAAACAGAAAAGAAGAAAGTTTAGCATGTACAAAGTGTGGATTGAGAATTTTGATTTTCGACCATTTTTGACAGGCGCGCGGCTTAGCAAAAACGGCAAAATTGGGTCAAATTTGTTTTTCCAGGAAACAGCAAAACAACACCTTTCCTGCACTGCAGATACATCCTAAAGCACAGCAAAGGCATTAGAAAATGTGCAGGTGTTGTTCCAACACTAACCCTAACCCTAGCTCGGACACTTTTGGAACAGACTTCCAAATCCCTGCTTTAAAAACTGTGTTCAAAAAAGTCCACAAAGGACTCCCAATTAGTCAGAATCATGTCAATTACCAGTCCACAGTTATTGTTTAATGCATCTAGAGTGAAAGGGATTCAATTCTGTGGCATTGCTTTTTTGACAAAACTGCTGCTGGAAAGACATTTCAAACATGCCATTATCGAGTGGTTTTCACGTGAGCATTACAATTACCAGAAAGGTTGGGCCAAAATTGTTCTTTCCTCTAGTTTTCAAAACAGAAAAGAAGAAAGTTTAGCATGTACAAAGTGTGGATTGAGAATTTTGATTTTCGACCATTTTTGACAGGCGCGCGGCTTAGCAAAAACGGCAAAATTGGGTCAAATTTGTTTTTCCAGGAAACAGCAAAACAACACCTTTCCTGCACTGCAGGTACATCCTAAAGCACAGCAAAGGCATTCGAAAATGTGTAGGTGTTGTTCCAACACTAACCCTAACCCTAGCTCGGACACTTTTGGAACAGACTTCCAAATCCCTGCTTTAAAAACTGTGTTCAAAAAAGTCCACAAATGACTCCCAATTAGTCAGAATCATGTCAATTACCAGTCCACAGTTATTGTTTAATGCATCTAGAGTGAAAGGGATTCAATTCTGTGGCATTGCTTTTTTGACAACACTGCTGCTGGAAAGACATTTCAAACATGCCATTATCGAGTGGTTTTCACGTCAGCATTACAATTACCAGAAAGGTTGGGCCAAAATTGTTCTTTCCTCTAGTTTTCAAAACAGAAAAGAAGAAAGTTTAGCATGTACTAAGTGTGGATTGAGAATTTTGATTTTCGACCATTTTTGACAGGCGCGCGGCTTAGCAAAAACGGCAAAATTGGGTCAAATTTGTTTTTCCAGGAAACAGCAAAACAACACCTTTCCTGCACTGCAGGTACATCCTAAAGCACAGCAAAGGCATTCGAAAATGTGCAGGTGTTGTTCCAACACTAACCCTAACCCTAGCTCGGACACTTTTGGAACAGACTTCCAAATCCCTGCTTTAAAAACTGTGTTCAAAAAAGTCCACAAATGACTCCCAATTAGTCAGAATCATGTCAATTCCCAGTCCACAGTTATTGTTTAATGCATCTAGAGTGAAAGGGATTCAATTCTGTGGCATTGCTTTTTTGACAAAACTGCTGCTGGAAAGACATTTCAAACATGCCATTATCGAGTGGTTTTCACGTCAGCATTACAATTACCAGAAAGGTTGGGCCAAAATTGTTCTTTCCTCTAGTTTTCAAAACAGAAAAGAAGAAAGTTTAGCATGTACAAAGTGTGGATTGAGAATTTTGATTTTCGAGCATTTTTGACAGGCGCGCGGCTTAGCAAAAACGGCAAAATTGGGTCAAATTTGTTTTTCCAGGTAACAGCAAAACAACACCTTTCCTGCACTGCAGATACATCCTAAAGCACAGCAAAGGCATTAGAAAATGTGTAGGTGTTGTTCCAACACTAACCCTAACCCTAGCTCGGACACTTTTGGAACAGACTTCCAAATCCCTGCTTTAAAATCTGTGTTCAAAAAAGTCCACAAATGACTCCCAATTAGTCAGAATCATGTCAATTACCAGTCCACAGTTATTGTTTAATGCATCTAGAGTGAAAGGGATTCAATTCTGTGGCATTGCTTTTTTGACAAAACTGCTGCTGGAAAGACATTTCAAACATGCCATTATCGAGTGGTTTTCACGTGAGCATTACAATTACCAGAAAGGTTGGGCCAAAATTGTTCTTTCCTCTAGTTTTCAAAACAGAAAAGAAGAAAGTTTAGCATGTACAAAGTGTGGATTGAGAATTTTGATTT
Organism: Lepisosteus oculatus; assembly: GCF_040954835.1. Taxonomy (NCBI): domain Eukaryota; kingdom Metazoa; phylum Chordata; class Actinopteri; order Semionotiformes; family Lepisosteidae; genus Lepisosteus; species Lepisosteus oculatus. Next base: position 41,838 of record NW_027167751.1, on the reverse strand, counting down.
TCGACCATTTTTGACAGGCGCGCGGCTTAGCAAAAACGGCAAAATTGGGTCAAATTTGTTTTTCCAGGAAACAGCAAAACAACACCTTTCCTGCACTGCAGATACATCCTAAAGCACAGCAAAGGCATTAGAAAATGTGCAGGTGTTGTTCCAACACTAACCCTAACCCTAGCTCGGACACTTTTGGAACAGACTTCCAAATCCCTGCTTTAAAAACTGTGTTCAAAAAAGTCCACAAATGACTCCCAATTAGTCAGAATCATGCCAATTACCAGTCCACAGTTATTGTTTAATGCATCTAGAGTGAAAGGGATTCAATTCTGTGGCATTGCTTTTTTGACAAAACTGCTGCTGGAAAGACATTTCAAACATGCCATTATCGAGTGGTTTTCACGTGAGCATTACAATTACCAGAAAGGTTGGGCCAAAATTGTTCTTTCCTCTAGTTTTCAAAACAGAAAAGAAGAAAGTTTAGCATGTACAAAGTGTGGATTGAGAATTTTGATTTTCGACCATTTTTGACAGGCGCGCGGCTTAGCAAAAACGGCAAAATTGGGTCAAATTTGTTTTTCCAGGAAACAGCAAAACAACACCTTTCCTGCACTGCAGGTACATCCTAAAGCACAGCAAAGGCATTCGAAAATGTGTAGGTGTTGTTCCAACACTAACCCTAACCCTAGCTCGGACACTTTTGGAACAGACTTCCAAATCCCTGCTTTAAAAACTGTGTTCAAAAAAGTCCACAAATGACTCCCAATTAGTCAGAATCATGTCAATTCCCAGTCCACAGTTATTGTTTAATGCATCTAGAGTGAAAGGGATTCAATTCTGTGGCATTGCTTTTTTGACAAAACTGCTGCTGGAAAGACATTTCAAACATGCCATTATCGAGTGGTTTTCACGTGAGCATTACAATTACCAGAAAGGTTGGGCCAAAATTGTTCTTTCCTCTAGTTTTCAAAACAGAAAAGAAGAAAGTTTAGCATGTACAAAGTGTGGATTGAGAATTTTGATTTTCGACCATTTTTGACAGGCGCGCGGCTTAGCAAAAACGGCAAAATTGGGTCAAATTTGTTTTTCCAGGAAACAGCAAAACAACACCTTTCCTGCACTGCAGGTACATCCTAAAGCACAGCAAAGGCATTCGAAAATGTGTAGGTGTTGTTCCAACACTAACCCTAACCCTAGCTCGGACACTTTTGGAACAGACTTCCAAATCCCTGCTTTAAAAACTGTGTTCAAAAAAGTCCACAAATGACTCCCAATTAGTCAGAATCATGTCAATTACCAGTCCACAGTTATTGTTTAATGCATCTAGAGTGAAAGGGATTCAATTCTGTGGCATTGCTTTTTTGACAAAACTGCTGCTGGAAAGACATTTCAAACATGCCATTATCGAGTGGTTTTCACGTGAGCATTACAATTACCAGAAAGGTTGGGCCAAAATTGTTCTTTCCTCTAGTTTTCAAAACAGAAAAGAAGAAAGTTTAGCATGTACAAAGTGTGGATTGAGAATTTTGATTTTCGACCATTTTTGACAGGCGCGCGGCTTAGCAAAAACGGCAAAATTGGGTCAAATTTGTTTTTCCAGGAAACAGCAAAACAACACCTTTCCTGCACTGCAGATACATCCTAAAGCACAGCAAAGGCATTAGAAAATGTGCAGGTGTTGTTCCAACACTAACCCTAACCCTAGCTCGGACACTTTTGGAACAGACTTCCAAATCCCTGCTTTAAAAACTGTGTTCAAAAAAGTCCACAAATGACTCCCAATTAGTCAGAATCATGTCAATTACCAGTCCACAGTTATTGTTTAATGCATCTAGAGTGAAAGGGATTCAATTCTGTGGCATTGCTTTTTTGACAAAACTGCTGCTGGAAAGACATTTCAAACATGCCATTATCGAGTGGTTTTCACGTCAGCATTACAATTACCAGAAAGGTTGGGCCAAATTTGTTCTTTCCTCTAGTTTTCAAAACAGAAAAGAAGAAAGTTTAGCATGTACAAAGTGTGGATTGAGAATTTTGATTTTCGACCATTTTTGACAGGCGCGCGGCTTAGCAAAAACGGCAAAATTGGGTCAAATTTGTTTTTCCAGGAAACAGCAAAACAACACCTTTCCTGCACTGCAGGTACATCCTAAAGCACAGCAAAGGCATTCGAAAATGTGTAGGTGTTGTTCCAACACTAACCCTAACCCTAGCTCGGACACTTTTGGAACAGACTTCCAAATCCCTGCTTTAAAAACTGTGTTCAAAAAAGTCCACAAATGACTCCCAATTAGTCAGAATCATGTCAATTACCAGTCCACAGTTATTGTTTAATGCATCTAGAGTGAAAGGGATTCAATTCTGTGGCATTGCTTTTTTGACAAAACTGCTGCTGGAAAGACATTTCAAACATGCCATTATCGAGTGGTTTTCACGTCAGCATTACAATTACCAGAAAGGTTGGGCCAAAATTGTTCTTTCCTCTAGTTTTCAAAACAGAAAAGAAGAAAGTTTAGCATGTACTAAGTGTGGATTGAGAATTTTGATTTTCGACCATTTTTGACAGGCGCGCGGCTTAGCAAAAACGGCAAAATTGGGTCAAATTTGTTTTTCCAGGAAACAGCAAAACAACACCTTTCCTGCACTGCAGGTACATCCTAAAGCACAGCAAAGGCATTAGAAAATGTGTAGGTGTTGTTCCAACACTAACCCTAACCCTAGCTCGGACACTTTTGGAACAGACTTCCAAATCCCTGCTTTAAAAACTGTGTTCAAAAAAGTCCACAAATGACTCCCAATTAGTCAGAATCATGTCAATTACCAGTCCACAGTTATTGTTTAATGCATCTAGAGTGAAAGGGATTCAATTCTGTGGCATTGCTTTTTTGACAAAACTGCTGCTGGAAAGACATTTCAAACATGCCATTATCGAGTGGTTTTCACGTGAGCATTACAATTACCAGAAAGGTTGGGCCAAAATTGTTCTTTCCTCTAGTTTTCAAAACAGAAAAGAAGAAAGTTTAGCATGTACTAAGTGTGGATTGAGAATTTTGATTTTCGACCATTTTTGACAGGCGCGCGGCTTAGCAAAAACGGCAAAATTGGGTCAAATTTGTTTTTCCAGGAACCAGCAAAACAACACCTTTCCTGCACTGCAGATACATCCTAAAGCACAGCAAAGGCATTAGAAAATGTGCAGGTGTTGTTCCAACACTAACCCTAACCCTAGCTCGGACACTTTTGGAACAGACTTCCAAATCCCTGCTTTAAAAACTGTGTTCAAAAAAGTCCACAAAGGACTCCTAATTAGTCAGAATCATGTCAATTACCAGTCCACAGTTATTGTTTAATGCATCTAGAGTGAAAGGGATTCAATTCTGTGGCATTGCTTTTTTGACAAAACTGCTGCTGGAAAGACATTTCAAACATGCCATTATCGAGTGGTTTTCACGTGAGCATTACAATTACCAGAAAGGTTGGGCCAAAATTGTTCTTTCCTCTAGTTTTCAAAACAGAAAAGAAGAAAGTTTAGCATGTACAAAGTGTGGATTGAGAATTTTGATTTTCGACCATTTTTGACAGGCGCGCGGCTTAGCAAAAACGGCAAAATTGGGTCAAATTTGTTTTTCCAGGAAACAGCAAAACAACACCTTTCCTGCACTGCAGGTACATCCTAAAGCACAGCAAAGGCATTCGAAAATGTGTAGGTGTTGTTCCAACACTAACCCTAACCCTAGCTCGGACACTTTTGGAACAGACTTCCAAATCCCTGCTTTAAAAACTGTGTTCAAAAAAGTCCACAAATGACTCCCAATTAGTCAGAATCATGTCAATTACCAGTCCACAGTTATTGTTTAATGCATCTAGAGTGAAAGGGATTCAATTCTGTGGCATTGCTTTTTTGACAAAACTGCTGCTGGAAAGACATTTCAAACATGCCATTATCGAGTGGTTTTCACGTGAGCATTACAATTACCAGAAAGGTTGGGCCAAAATTGTTCTTTCCTCTAGTTTTCAAAACAGAAAAGAAGAAAGTTTAGCATGTACAAAGTGTGGATTGAGAATTTTGATTTTCGACCATTTTTGACAGGCGCGCGGCTTAGCAAAAACGGCAAAATTGGGTCAAATTTGTTTTTCCAGGAACCAGCAAAACAACAACTTTCCTGCACTGCAGATACATCCTAAAGCACAGCAAAGGCATTAGAAAATGTGCAGGTGTTGTTCCAACACTAACCCTAACCCTAGCTCGGACACTTTTGGAACAGACTTCCAAATCCCTGCTTTAAAAACTGTGTTCAAAAAAGTCCACAAAGGACTCCCAATTAGTCAGAATCATGTCAATTACCAGTCCACAGTTATTGTTTAATGCATCTAGAGTGAAAGGGATTCAATTCTGTGGCATTGCTTTTTTGACAAAACTGCTGCTGGAAAGACATTTCAAACATGCCATTATCGAGTGGTTTTCACGTGAGCATTACAATTACCAGAAAGGTTGGGCCAAAATTGTTCTTTCCTCTAGTTTTCAAAACAGAAAAGAAGAAAGTTTAGCATGTACAAAGTGTGGATTGAGAATTTTGATTTTCGACCATTTTTGACAGGCGCGCGGCTTAGCAAAAACGGCAAAATTGGGTCAAATTTGTTTTTCCAGGAAACAGCAAAACAACACCTTTCCTGCACTGCAGGTACATCCTAAAGGACAGCAAAGGCATTCGAAAATGTGTAGGTGTTGTTCCAACACTAACCCTAACCCTAGCTCGGACACTTTTGGAACAGACTTCCAAATCCCTGCTTTAAAAACTGTGTTCAAAAAAGTCCACAAAGGACTCCCAATTAGTCAGAATCATGTCAATTACCAGTCCACAGTTATTGTTTAATGCATCTACAGTGAAAGGGATTCAATTCTGTGGCATTGCTTTTTTGACAAAACTGCTGCTGGAAAGACATTTCAAACATGCCATTATCGAGTGGTTTTCACGTGAGCATTACAATTACCAGAAAGGTTGGGCCAAAATTGTTCTTTCCTCTAGTTTTCAAAACAGAAAAGAAGAAAGTTTAGCATGTACAAAGTGTGGATTGAGAATTTTGATTTTCGACCATTTTTGACAGGCGCGCGGCTTAGCAAAAACGGCAAAATTGGGTCAAATTTGTTTTTCCAGGAAACAGCAAAACAACACCTTTCCTGCACTGCAGATACATCCTAAAGCACAGCAAAGGCATTAGAAAATGTGCAGGTGTTGTTCCAACACTAACCCTAACCCTAGCTCGGACACTTTTGGAACAGACTTCCAAATCCCTGCTTTAAAAACTGTGTTCAAAAAAGTCCACAAAGGACTCCCAATTAGTCAGAATCATGTCAATTACCAGTCCACAGTTATTGTTTAATGCATCTAGAGTGAAAGGGATTCAATTCTGTGGCATTGCTTTTTTGACAAAACTGCTGCTAGAAAGACATTTCAAACATGCCATTATCGAGTGGTTTTCACGTGAGCATTACAATTACCAGAAAGGTTGGGCCAAAATTGTTCTTTCCTCTAGTTTTCAAAACAGAAAAGAAGAAAGTTTAGCATGTACAAAGTGTGGATTGAGAATTTTGATTTTCGACCATTTTTGACAGGCGCGCGGCTTAGCAAAAACGGCAAAATTGGGTCAAATTTGTTTTTCCAGGAAACAGCAAAACAACACCTTTCCTGCACTGCAGATACATCCTAAAGCACAGCAAAGGCATTAGAAAATGTGCAGGTGTTGTTCCAACACTAACCCTAACCCTAGCTCGGACACTTTTGGAACAGACTTCCAAATCCCTGCTTTAAAAACTGTGTTCAAAAAAGTCCACAAATGACTCCCAATTAGTCAGAATCATGTCAATTACCAGTCCACAGTTATTGTTTAATGCATCTAGAGTGAAAGGGATTCAATTCTGTGGCATTGCTTTTTTGACAAAACTGCTGCTGGAAAGACATTTCAAACATGCCATTATCGAGTGGTTTTCACGTCAGCATTACAATTACCAGAAAGGTTGGGCCAAAATTGTTCTTTCCTCTAGTTTTCAAAACAGAAAAGAAGAAAGTTTAGCATGTACAAAGTGTGGATTGAGAATTTTGATTTTCGACCATTTTTGACAGGCGCGCGGCTTAGCAAAAACGGCAAAATTGGGTCAAATTTGTTTTTCCAGGAAACAGCAAAACAACACCTTTCCTGCACTGCAGATACATCCTAAAGCACAGCAAAGGCATTAGAAAATGTGCAGGTGTTGTTCCAACACTAACCCTAACCCTAGCTCGGACACTTTTGGAACAGACTTCCAAATCCCTGCTTTAAAAACTGTGTTCAAAAAAGTCCACAAATGACTCCCAATTAGTCAGAATCATGTCAATTACCAGTCCACAGTTATTGTTTAATGCATCTAGAGTGAAAGGGATTCAATTCTGTGGCATTGCTTTTTTGACAAAACTGCTGCTGGAAAGACATTTCAAACATGCCATTATCGAGTGGTTTTCACGTCAGCATTACAATTACCAGAAAGGTTGGGCCAAATTTGTTCTTTCCTCTAGTTTTCAAAACAGAAAAGAAGAAAGTTTAGCATGTACAAAGTGTGGATTGAGAATTTTGATTTTCGACCATTTTTGACAGGCGCGCGGCTTAGCAAAAACGGCAAAATTGGGTCAAATTTGTTTTTCCAGGAAACAGCAAAACAACACCTTTCCTGCACTGCAGGTACATCCTAAAGCACAGCAAAGGCATTCGAAAATGTGTAGGTGTTGTTCCAACACTAACCCTAACCCTAGCTCGGACACTTTTGGAACAGACTTCCAAATCCCTGCTTTAAAAACTGTGTTCAAAAAAGTCCACAAATGACTCCCAATTAGTCAGAATCATGTCAATTACCAGTCCACAGTTATTGTTTAATGCATCTAGAGTGAAAGGGATTCAATTCTGTGGCATTGCTTTTTTGACAAAACTGCTGCTGGAAAGACATTTCAAACATGCCATTATCGAGTGGTTTTCACGTCAGCATTACAATTACCAGAAAGGTTGGGCCAAAATTGTTCTTTCCTCTAGTTTTCAAAACAGAAAAGAAGAAAGTTTAGCATGTACTAAGTGTGGATTGAGAATTTTGATTTTCGACCATTTTTGACAGGCGCGCGGCTTAGCAAAAACGGCAAAATTGGGTCAAATTTGTTTTTCCAGGAAACAGCAAAACAACACCTTTCCTGCACTGCAGGTACATCCTAAAGCACAGCAAAGGCATTAGAAAATGTGTAGGTGTTGTTCCAACACTAACCCTAACCCTAGCTCGGACACTTTTGGAACAGACTTCCAAATCCCTGCTTTAAAAACTGTGTTCAAAAAAGTCCACAAATGACTCCCAATTAGTCAGAATCATGTCAATTACCAGTCCACAGTTATTGTTTAATGCATCTAGAGTGAAAGGGATTCAATTCTGTGGCATTGCTTTTTTGACAAAACTGCTGCTGGAAAGACATTTCAAACATGCCATTATCGAGTGGTTTTCACGTGAGCATTACAATTACCAGAAAGGTTGGGCCAAAATTGTTCTTTCCTCTAGTTTTCAAAACAGAAAAGAAGAAAGTTTAGCATGTACAAAGTGTGGATTGAGAATTTTGATTTTCGACCATTTTTGACAGGCGCGCGGCTTAGCAAAAACGGCAAAATTGGGTCAAATTTGTTTTTCCAGGAAACAGCAAAACAACACCTTTCCTGCACTGCAGGTACATCCTAAAGCACAGCAAAGGCATTCGAAAATGTGTAGGTGTTGTTCCAACACTAACCCTAACCCTAGCTCGGACACTTTTGGAACAGACTTCCAAATCCCTGCTTTAAAAACTGTGTTCAAAAAAGTCCACAAATGACTCCCAATTAGTCAGAATCATGTCAATTACCAGTCCACAGTTATTGTTTAATGCATCTAGAGTGAAAGGGATTCAATTCTGTGGCATTGCTTTTTTGACAAAACTGCTGCTGGAAAGACATTTCAAACATGCCATTATCGAGTGGTTTTCACGTGAGCATTACAATTACCAGAAAGGTTGGGCCAAAATTGTTCTTTCCTCTAGTTTTCAAAACAGAAAAGAAGAAAGTTTAGCATGTACAAAGTGTGGATTGAGAATTTTGATTTTCGACCATTTTTGACAGGCGCGCGGCTTAGCAAAAACGGCAAAATTGGGTCAAATTTGTTTTTCCAGGAACCAGCAAAACAACAACTTTCCTGCACTGCAGATACATCCTAAAGCACAGCAAAGGCATTAGAAAATGTGCAGGTGTTGTTCCAACACTAACCCTAACCCTAGCTCGGACACTTTTGGAACAGACTTCCAAATCCCTGCTTTAAAAACTGTGTTCAAAAAAGTCCACAAAGGACTCCCAATTAGTCAGAATCATGTCAATTACCAGTCCACAGTTATTGTTTAATGCATCTAGAGTGAAAGGGATTCAATTCTGTGGCATTGCTTTTTTGACAAAACTGCTGCTGGAAAGACATTTCAAACATGCCATTATCGAGTGGTTTTCACGTGAGCATTACAATTACCAGAAAGGTTGGGCCAAAATTGTTCTTTCCTCTAGTTTTCAAAACAGAAAAGAAGAAAGTTTAGCATGTACAAAGTGTGGATTGAGAATTTTGATTTTCGACCATTTTTGACAGGCGCGCGGCTTAGCAAAAACGGCAAAATTGGGTCAAATTTGTTTTTCCAGGAAACAGCAAAACAACACCTTTCCTGCACTGCAGGTACATCCTAAAGGACAGCAAAGGCATTCGAAAATGTGTAGGTGTTGTTCCAACACTAACCCTAACCCTAGCTCGGACACTTTTGGAACAGACTTCCAAATCCCTGCTTTAAAAACTGTGTTCAAAAAAGTCCACAAAGGACTCCCAATTAGTCAGAATCATGTCAATTACCAGTCCACAGTTATTGTTTAATGCATCTACAGTGAAAGGGATTCAATTCTGTGGCATTGCTTTTTTGACAAAACTGCTGCTGGAAAGACATTTCAAACATGCCATTATCGAGTGGTTTTCACGTGAGCATTACAATTACCAGAAAGGTTGGGCCAAAATTGTTCTTTCCTCTAGTTTTCAAAACAGAAAAGAAGAAAGTTTAGCATGTACAAAGTGTGGATTGAGAATTTTGATTTTCGACCATTTTTGACAGGCGCGCGGCTTAGCAAAAACGGCAAAATTGGGTCAAATTTGTTTTTCCAGGAAACAGCAAAACAACACCTTTCCTGCACTGCAGATACATCCTAAAGCACAGCAAAGGCATTAGAAAATGTGCAGGTGTTGTTCCAACACTAACCCTAACCCTAGCTCGGACACTTTTGGAACAGACTTCCAAATCCCTGCTTTAAAAACTGTGTTCAAAAAAGTCCACAAAGGACTCCCAATTAGTCAGAATCATGTCAATTACCAGTCCACAGTTATTGTTTAATGCATCTAGAGTGAAAGGGATTCAATTCTGTGGCATTGCTTTTTTGACAAAACTGCTGCTGGAAAGACATTTCAAACATGCCATTATCGAGTGGTTTTCACGTGAGCATTACAATTACCAGAAAGGTTGGGCCAAAATTGTTCTTTCCTCTAGTTTTCAAAACAGAAAAGAAGAAAGTTTAGCATGTACAAAGTGTGGATTGAGAATTTTGATTTTCGACCATTTTTGACAGGCGCGCGGCTTAGCAAAAACGGCAAAATTGGGTCAAATTTGTTTTTCCAGGAAACAGCAAAACAACACCTTTCCTGCACTGCAGATACATCCTAAAGCACAGCAAAGGCATTAGAAAATGTGCAGGTGTTGTTCCAACACTAACCCTAACCCTAGCTCGGACACTTTTGGAACAGACTTCCAAATCCCTGCTTTAAAAACTGTGTTCAAAAAAGTCCACAAATGACTCCCAATTAGTCAGAATCATGTCAATTACCAGTCCACAGTTATTGTTTAATGCATCTAGAGTGAAAGGGATTCAATTCTGTGGCATTGCTTTTTTGACAAAACTGCTGCTGGAAAGACATTTCAAACATGCCATTATCGAGTGGTTTTCACGTGAGCATTACAATTACCAGAAAGGTTGGGCCAAAATTGTTCTTTCCTCTAGTTTTCAAAACAGAAAAGAAGAAAGTTTAGCATGTACAAAGTGTGGATTGAGAATTTTGATTTTCGACCATTTTTGACAGGCGCGCGGCTTAGCAAAAACGGCAAAATTGGGTCAAATTTGTTTTTCCAGGAAACAGCAAAACAACACCTTTCCTGCACTGCAGGTACATCCTAAAGCACAGCAAAGGCATTCGAAAATGTGTAGGTGTTGTTCCAACACTAACCCTAACCCTAGCTCGGACACTTTTGGAACAGACTTCCAAATCCCTGCTTTAAAAACTGTGTTCAAAAAAGTCCACAAATGACTCCCAATTAGTCAGAATCATGTCAATTACCAGTCCACAGTTATTGTTTAATGCATCTAGAGTGAAAGGGATTCAATTCTGTGGCATTGCTTTTTTGACAAAACTGCTGCTGGAAAGACATTTCAAACATGCCATTATCGAGTGGTTTTCACGTGAGCATTACAATTACCAGAAAGGTTGGGCCAAAATTGTTCTTTCCTCTAGTTTTCAAAACAGAAAAGAAGAAAGTTTAGCATGTACAAAGTGTGGATTGAGAATTTTGATTTTCGACCATTTTTGACAGGCGCGCGGCTTAGCAAAAACGGCAAAATTGGGTCAAATTTGTTTTTCCAGGAACCAGCAAAACAACAACTTTCCTGCACTGCAGATACATCCTAAAGCACAGCAAAGGCATTAGAAAATGTGCAGGTGTTGTTCCAACACTAACCCTAACCCTAGCTCGGACACTTTTGGAACAGACTTCCAAATCCCTGCTTTAAAAACTGTGTTCAAAAAAGTCCACAAAGGACTCCCAATTAGTCAGAATCATGTCAATTACCAGTCCACAGTTATTGTTTAATGCATCTAGAGTGAAAGGGATTCAATTCTGTGGCATTGCTTTTTTGACAAAACTGCTGCTGGAAAGACATTTCAAACATGCCATTATCGAGTGGTTTTCACGTGAGCATTACAATTACCAGAAAGGTTGGGCCAAAATTGTTCTTTCCTCTAGTTTTCAAAACAGAAAAGAAGAAAGTTTAGCATGTACAAAGTGTGGATTGAGAATTTTGATTTTCGACCATTTTTGACAGGCGCGCGGCTTAGCAAAAACGGCAAAATTGGGTCAAATTTGTTTTTCCAGGAAACAGCAAAACAACACCTTTCCTGCACTGCAGGTACATCCTAAAGGACAGCAAAGGCATTCGAAAATGTGTAGGTGTTGTTCCAACACTAACCCTAACCCTAGCTCGGACACTTTTGGAACAGACTTCCAAATCCCTGCTTTAAAAACTGTGTTCAAAAAAGTCCACAAAGGACTCCCAATTAGTCAGAATCATGTCAATTACCAGTCCACAGTTATTGTTTAATGCATCTACAGTGAAAGGGATTCAATTCTGTGGCATTGCTTTTTTGACAAAACTGCTGCTGGAAAGACATTTCAAACATGCCATTATCGAGTGGTTTTCACGTGAGCATTACAATTACCAGAAAGGTTGGGCCAAAATTGTTCTTTCCTCTAGTTTTCAAAACAGAAAAGAAGAAAGTTTAGCATGTACAAAGTGTGGATTGAGAATTTTGATTTTCGACCATTTTTGACAGGCGCGCGGCTTAGCAAAAACGGCAAAATTGGGTCAAATTTGTTTTTCCAGGAAACAGCAAAACAACACCTTTCCTGCACTGCAGATACATCCTAAAGCACAGCAAAGGCATTAGAAAATGTGCAGGTGTTGTTCCAACACTAACCCTAACCCTAGCTCGGACACTTTTGGAACAGACTTCCAAATCCCTGCTTTAAAAACTGTGTTCAAAAAAGTCCACAAAGGACTCCCAATTAGTCAGAATCATGTCAATTACCAGTCCACAGTTATTGTTTAATGCATCTAGAGTGAAAGGGATTCAATTCTGTGGCATTGCTTTTTTGACAAAACTGCTGCTGGAAAGACATTTCAAACATGCCATTATCGAGTGGTTTTCACGTGAGCATTACAATTACCAGAAAGGTTGGGCCAAAATTGTTCTTTCCTCTAGTTTTCAAAACAGAAAAGAAGAAAGTTTAGCATGTACAAAGTGTGGATTGAGAATTTTGATTTTCGACCATTTTTGACAGGCGCGCGGCTTAGCAAAAACGGCAAAATTGGGTCAAATTTGTTTTTCCAGGAAACAGCAAAACAACACCTTTCCTGCACTGCAGATACATCCTAAAGCACAGCAAAGGCATTAGAAAATGTGCAGGTGTTGTTCCAACACTAACCCTAACCCTAGCTCGGACACTTTTGGAACAGACTTCCAAATCCCTGCTTTAAAAACTGTGTTCAAAAAAGTCCACAAATGACTCCCAATTAGTCAGAATCATGTCAATTACCAGTCCACAGTTATTGTTTAATGCATCTAGAGTGAAAGGGATTCAATTCTGTGGCATTGCTTTTTTGACAAAACTGCTGCTGGAAAGACATTTCAAACATGCCATTATCGAGTGGTTTTCACGTGAGCATTACAATTACCAGAAAGGTTGGGCCAAAATTGTTCTTTCCTCTAGTTTTCAAAACAGAAAAGAAGAAAGTTTAGCATGTACAAAGTGTGGATTGAGAATTTTGATTTTCGACCATTTTTGACAGGCGCGCGGCTTAGCAAAAACGGCAAAATTGGGTCAAATTTGTTTTTCCAGGAAACAGCAAAACAACACCTTTCCTGCACTGCAGATACATCCTAAAGCACAGCAAAGGCATTAGAAAATGTGCAGGTGTTGTTCCAACACTAACCCTAACCCTAGCTCGGACACTTTTGGAACAGACTTCCAAATCCCTGCTTTAAAAACTGTGTTCAAAAAAGTCCACAAATGACTCCCAATTAGTCAGAATCATGTCAATTACCAGTCCACAGTTATTGTTTAATGCATCTAGAGTGAAAGGGATTCAATTCTGTGGCATTGCTTTTTTGACAAAACTGCTGCTGGAAAGACATTTCAAACATGCCATTATCGAGTGGTTTTCACGTCAGCATTACAATTACCAGAAAGGTTGGGCCAAATTTGTTCTTTCCTCTAGTTTTCAAAACAGAAAAGAAGAAAGTTTAGCATGTACAAAGTGTGGATTGAGAATTTTGATTTTCGACCATTTTTGACAGGCGCGCGGCTTAGCAAAAACGGCAAAATTGGGTCAAATTTGTTTTTCCAGGAAACAGCAAAACAACACCTTTCCTGCACTGCAGGTACATCCTAAAGCACAGCAAAGGCATTCGAAAATGTGTAGGTGTTGTTCCAACACTAACCCTAACCCTAGCTCGGACACTTTTGGAACAGACTTCCAAATCCCTGCTTTAAAAACTGTGTTCAAAAAAGTCCACAAATGACTCCCAATTAGTCAGAATCATGTCAATTACCAGTCCACAGTTATTGTTTAATGCATCTAGAGTGAAAGGGATTCAATTCTGTGGCATTGCTTTTTTGACAAAACTGCTGCTGGAAAGACATTTCAAACATGCCATTATCGAGTGGTTTTCACGTCAGCATTACAATTACCAGAAAGGTTGGGCCAAAATTGTTCTTTCCTCTAGTTTTCAAAACAGAAAAGAAGAAAGTTTAGCATGTACTAAGTGTGGATTGAGAATTTTGATTTTCGACCATTTTTGACAGGCGCGCGGCTTAGCAAAAACGGCAAAATTGGGTCAAATTTGTTTTTCCAGGAAACAGCAAAACAACACCTTTCCTGCACTGCAGGTACATCCTAAAGCACAGCAAAGGCATTAGAAAATGTGTAGGTGTTGTTCCAACACTAACCCTAACCCTAGCTCGGACACTTTTGGAACAGACTTCCAAATCCCTGCTTTAAAAACTGTGTTCAAAAAAGTCCACAAATGACTCCCAATTAGTCAGAATCATGTCAATTACCAGTCCACAGTTATTGTTTAATGCATCTAGAGTGAAAGGGATTCAATTCTGTGGCATTGCTTTTTTGACAAAACTGCTGCTGGAAAGACATTTCAAACATGCCATTATCGAGTGGTTTTCACGTGAGCATTACAATTACCAGAAAGGTTGGGCCAAAATTGTTCTTTCCTCTAGTTTTCAAAACAGAAAAGAAGAAAGTTTAGCATGTACAAAGTGTGGATTGAGAATTTTGATTTTCGACCATTTTTGACAGGCGCGCGGCTTAGCAAAAACGGCAAAATTGGGTCAAATTTGTTTTTCCAGGAAACAGCAAAACAACACCTTTCCTGCACTGCAGGTACATCCTAAAGCACAGCAAAGGCATTCGAAAATGTGTAGGTGTTGTTCCAACACTAACCCTAACCCTAGCTCGGACACTTTTGGAACAGACTTCCAAATCCCTGCTTTAAAAACTGTGTTCAAAAAAGTCCACAAAGGACTCCCAATTAGTCAGAATCATGTCAATTACCAGTCCACAGTTATTGTTTAATGCATCTAGAGTGAAAGGGATTCAATTCTGTGGCATTGCTTTTTTGACAAAACTGCTGCTGGAAAGACATTTCAAACATGCCATTATCGAGTGGTTTTCACGTGAGCATTACAATTACCAGAAAGGTTGGGCCAAAATTGTTCTTTCCTCTAGTTTTCAAAACAGAAAAGAAGAAAGTTTAGCATGTACAAAGTGTGGATTGAGAATTTTGATTTTCGACCATTTTTGACAGGCGCGCGGCTTAGCAAAAACGGCAAAATTGGGTCAAATTTGTTTTTCCAGGAACCAGCAAAACAACAACTTTCCTGCACTGCAGATACATCCTAAAGCACAGCAAAGGCATTAGAAAATGTGCAGGTGTTGTTCCAACACTAACCCTAACCCTAGCTCGGACACTTTTGGAACAGACTTCCAAATCCCTGCTTTAAAAACTGTGTTCAAAAAAGTCCACAAAGGACTCCCAATTAGTCAGAATCATGTCAATTACCAGTCCACAGTTATTGTTTAATGCATCTAGAGTGAAAGGGATTCAATTCTGTGGCATTGCTTTTTTGACAAAACTGCTGCTGGAAAGACATTTCAAACATGCCATTATCGAGTGGTTTTCACGTGAGCATTACAATTACCAGAAAGGTTGGGCCAAAATTGTTCTTTCCTCTAGTTTTCAAAACAGAAAAGAAGAAAGTTTAGCATGTACAAAGTGTGGATTGAGAATTTTGATTTTCGACCATTTTTGACAGGCGCGCGGCTTAGCAAAAACGGCAAAATTGGGTCAAATTTGTTTTTCCAGGAAACAGCAAAACAACACCTTTCCTGCACTGCAGGTACATCCTAAAGGACAGCAAAGGCATTCGAAAATGTGTAGGTGTTGTTCCAACACTAACCCTAACCCTAGCTCGGACACTTTTGGAACAGACTTCCAAATCCCTGCTTTAAAAACTGTGTTCAAAAAAGTCCACAAAGGACTCCCAATTAGTCAGAATCATGTCAATTACCAGTCCACAGTTATTGTTTAATGCATCTACAGTGAAAGGGATTCAATTCTGTGGCATTGCTTTTTTGACAAAACTGCTGCTGGAAAGACATTTCAAACATGCCATTATCGAGTGGTTTTCACGTGAGCATTACAATTACCAGAAAGGTTGGGCCAAAATTGTTCTTTCCTCTAGTTTTCAAAACAGAAAAGAAGAAAGTTTAGCATGTACAAAGTGTGGATTGAGAATTTTGATTTTCGACCATTTTTGACAGGCGCGCGGCTTAGCAAAAACGGCAAAATTGGGTCAAATTTGTTTTTCCAGGAAACAGCAAAACAACACCTTTCCTGCACTGCAGGTACATCCTAAAGCACAGCAAAGGCATTCGAAAATGTGTAGGTGTTGTTCCAACACTAACCCTAACCTTAGCTCGGACACTTTTGGAACAGACTTCCAAATCCCTGCTTTAAAAACTGTGTTCAAAAAAGTCCACAAAGGACTCCCAATTAGTCAGAATCATGTCAATTACCAGTCCACAGTTATTGTTTAATGCATCTAGAGTGAAAGGGATTCAATTCTGTGGCATTGCTTTTTTGACAAAACTGCTGCTGGAAAGACATTTCAAACATGCCATTATCGAGTGGTTTTCACATCAGCATTACAATTACCAGAAAGGTTGGGCCAAAATTGTTCTTTCCTCTAGTTTTCAAAACAGAAAAGAAGAAAGTTTAGCATGTACAAAGTGTGGATTGAGAATTTTGATTTTCGACCATTTTTGACAGGCGCGCGGCTTAGCAAAATCGGCAAAATTGGGTCAAATTTGTTTTTCCAGGAAACAGCAAAACAACACCTTTCCTGCACTGCAGGTACATCCTAAAGCACAGCAAAGGCATTCGAAAATGTGTAGGTGTTGTTCCAACACTAACCCTAACCCTAGCTCGGACACTTTTGGAACAGACTTCCAAATCCCTGCTTTAAAAACTGTGTTCAAAAAAGTCCACAAAGGACTCCCAATTAGTCAGAATCATGTCAATTACCAGTCCACAGTTATTGTTTAATGCATCTAGAGTGAAAGGGATTCAATTCTGTGGCATTGCTTTTTTGACAAAACTGCTGCTGGAAAGACATTTCAAACATGCCATTATCGAGTGGTTTTCACGTCAGCATTACAATTACCAGAAAGGTTGGGCCAAAATTGTTCTTTCCTCTAGTTTTCAAAACAGAAAAGAAGAAAGTTTAGCATGTACTAAGTGTGGATTGAGAATTTTGATTTTCGACCATTTTTGACAGGCGCGCGGCTTAGCAAAAATTTGCAAAATTGGGTCAAATTTGTTTTTCCAGGAAACAGCAAAAAAACACCTTTCCTGCACTGCAGATACATCCTAAAGCACAGCAAAGGCATTAGAAAATGTGCAGGTGTTGTTCCAACACTAACCCTAACCCTAGCTCGGACACTTTTGGAACAGACTTCCAAATCCCTGCTTTAAAAACTGTGTTCAAAAAAGTCCACAAAGGACTCCCAATTAGTCAGAATCATGTCAATTACCAGTCCACAGTTATTGTTTAATGCATCTAGAGTGAAAGGGATTCAATTCTGTGGCATTGCTTTTTTGACAAAACTGCTGCTGGAAAGACATTTCAAACATGCCATTATCGAGTGGTTTTCACGTCAGCATTACAATTACCAGAAAGGTTGGGCCAAAATTGTTCTTTCCTCTAGTTTTCAAAACAGAAAAGAAGAAAGTTTAGCATGTACAAAGTGTGGATTGAGAATTTTGATTTTCGACCATTTTTGACAGGCGCGCGGCTTAGCAAAAATGGCAAAATTGGGTCAAATTTGTTTTTCCAGGAAACAGCAAAACAACACCTTTCCTGCACTGCAGGTACATCCTAAAGCACAGCAAAGGCATTCGAAAATGTGTAGGTGTTGTTCCAACACTAACCCTAACCCTAGCTCGGACACTTTTGGAACAGACTTCCAAATCCCTGCTTTAAAAACTGTGTTCAAAAAAGTCCACAAAGGACTCCCAATTAGTCAGAATCATGTCAATTACAAGTCCACAGTTATTGTTTAATGCATCTAGAGTGAAAGGGATTCAATTCTGTGGCATTGCTTTTTTGACAAAACTGCTGCTGGAAAGACATTTCAAACATGCCATTATCGAGTGGTTTTCACGTGAGCATTACAATTACCAGAAAGGTTGGGCCAAAATTGTTCTTTCCTCTAGTTTTCAAAACAGAAAAGAAGAAAGTTTAGCATGTACAAAGTGTGGATTGAGAATTTTGATTTTCGACCATTTTTGACAGGCGCGCGGCTTAGCAAAAACGGCAAAATTGGGTCAAATTTGTTTTTCCAGGAAACAGCAAAACAACACCTTTCCTGCACTGCAGGTACATCCTAAAGCACAGCAAAGGCATTCGAAAATGTGTAGGTGTTGTTCCAACACTAACCCTAACCCTAGCTCGGACACTTTTGGAACAGACTTCCAAATCCCTGCTTTAAAAACTGTGTTCAAAAAAGTCCACAAATGACTCCCAAATAGTCAGAATCATGTCAATTACCAGTCCACAGTTATTGTTTAATACATCTAGAGTGAAAGGGATTCAATTCTGTGGCATTGCTTTTTTGACAAAACTGCTGCTGGAAAGACATTTCAAACATGCCATTATCGAGTGGTTTTCACGTCAGCATTACAATTACCAGAAAGGTTGGGCCAAAATTGTTCTTTCCTCTAGTTTTCAAAACAGAAAAGAAGAAAGTTTAGCATGTACTAAGTGTGGATTGAGAATTTTGATTTTCGACCATTTTTGACAGGCGCGCGGCGGCTTAGCAACAATTTGCAAAATTGGGTCAAATTTGTTTTTCCAGGAAACAGCAAAACAACACCTTTCCTGCACTGCAGATACATCCTAAAGCACAGCAAAGGCATTAGAAAATGTGCAGGTGTTGTTCCAACACTAACCCTAACCCTAGCTCGGACACTTTTGGAACAGACTTCCAAATCCCTGCTTTAAAAACTGTGTTCAAAAAAGTCCACAAAGGACTCCCAATTAGTCAGAATCATGTCAATTACCAGTCCACAGTTATTGTTTAATGCATCTAGAGTGAAAGGGATTCAATTCTGTGGCATTGCTTTTTTGACAAAACTGCTGCTGGAAAGACATTTCAAACATGCCATTATCGAGTGGTTTTCACGTCAGCATTACAATTACCAGAAAGGTTGGGCCAAAATTGTTCTTTCCTCTAGTTTTCAAAACAGAAAAGAAGAAAGTTTAGCATGTACTAAGTGTGGATTGAGAATTTTGATTTTAGACCATTTTTGACAGGCGCGCGGCTTAGCAAAAATGGCAAAATTGGGTCAAATTTGTTTTTCCAGGAAACAGCAAAACAACACCTTTCCTGCACTGCAGATACATCCTAAAGCACAGCAAAGGCATTAGAAAATGTGCAGGTGTTGTTCCAACACTAACCCTAACCCTAGCTCGGACACTTTTGGAACAGACTTCCAAATCCCTGCTTTAAAAACTGTGTTCAAAAAAGTCCACAAAGGACTCCCAATTAGTCAGAATCATGTCAATTACCAGTCCACAGTTATTGTTTAATGCATCTAGAGTGAAAGGGATTCAATTCTGTGGCATTGCTTTTTTGACAAAACTGCTGCTGGAAAGACATTTCAAACATGCCATTATCGAGTGGTTTTCACGTGAGCATTACAATTACCAGAAAGGTTGGGCCAAAATTGTTCTTTCCTCTAGTTTTCAAAACAGAAAAGAAGAAAGTTTAGCATGTACAAAGTGTGGATTGAGAATTTTGATTTTCGACCATTTTTGACAGGCGCGCGGCTTAGCAAAAACGGCAAAATTGGGTCAAATTTGTTTTTCCAGGAAACAGCAAAACAACACCTTTCCTGCACTGCAGGTACATCCTAAAGCACAGCAAAGGCATTCGAAAATGTGTAGGTGTTGTTCCAACACTAACCCTAACCCTAGCTCGGACACTTTTGGAACAGACTTCCAAATCCCTGCTTTAAAAACTGTGTTAAAAAAAGTCCACAAATGACTCCCAATTAGTCAGAATCATGTCAATTACCAGTCCACAGTTATTGTTTAATGCATCTAGAGTGAAAGGGATTCAATTCTGTGGCATTGCTTTTTTGACAAAACTGCTGCTGGAAAGACATTTCAAACATGCCATTATCGAGTGGTTTTCACGTCAGCATTACAATTACCAGAAAGGTTGGGCCAAAATTGTTCTTTCCTCTAGTTTTCAAAACAGAAAAGAAGAAAGTTTAGCATGTACTAAGTGTGGATTGAGAATTTTGATTTTCGACCATTTTTGACAGGCGCGCGGCTTAGCAAAAATTTGCAAAATTGGGTCAAATTTGTTTTTCCAGGAAACAGCAAAAAAACACCTTTCCTGCACTGCAGATACATCCTAAAGCACAGCAAAGGCATTAGGAAATGTGCAGCTGTTGTTCCAACACTAACCCTAACCCTAGCTCGGACACTTTTGGAACAGACTTCCAAATCCCTGCTTTAAAAACTGTGTTCAAAAAAGTCCACAAAGGACTCCCAATTAGTCAGAATCATGTCAATTACCAGTCCACAGTTATTGTTTAATGCATCTAGAGTGAAAGGGATTCAATTCTGTGGCATTGCTTTTTTGACAAAACTGCTGCTGGAAAGACATTTCAAACATGCAATTATCGAGTGGTTTTCACGTCAGCATTACAATTACCAGAAAGGTTGGGCCAAAATTGTTCTTTCCTCTAGTTTTCAAAACAGAAAAGAAGAAAGTTTAGCATGTACTAAGTGTGGATTGAGAATTTTGATTTTCGACCATTTTTGACAGGCGCGCGGCTTAGCAAAAACGGCAAAATTGGGTCAAATTTGTTTTTCCAGGAAACAGCAAAACAACACCTTTCCTGCACTGCAGATACATCCTAAAGCACAGCAAAGGCATTAGAAAATGTGCAGGTGTTGTTCCAACACTAACCCTAACCCTAGCTCGGACACTTTTGGAACAGACTTCCAAATCCCTGCTTTAAAAACTGTGTTCAAAAAAGTCCACAAAGGACTCCCAATTAGTCAGAATCATGTCAATTACCAGTCCACAGTTATTGTTTAATGCATCTAGAGTGAAAGGGATTCAATTCTGTGGCATTGCTTTTTTGACAAAACTGCTGCTGGAAAGACATTTCAAACATGCCATTATCGAGTGGTTTTCACGTCAGCATTACAATTACCAGAAAGGTTGGGCCAAAATTGTTCTTTCCTCTAGTTTTCAAAACAGAAAAGAAGAAAGTTTAGCATGTACTAAGTGTGGATTGAGAATTTTGATTTTAGACCATTTTTGACAGGCGCGCGGCTTAGCAAAAATGGCAAAATTGGGTCAAATTTGTTTTTCCAGGAAACAGCAAAACAACACCTTTCCTGCACTGCAGATACATCCTAAAGCACAGCAAAGGCATTAGAAAATGTGCAGGTGTTGTTCAAACACTAACCCTAACCCTAGCTCGGACACTTTTGGAACAGACTTCCAAATCCCTGCTTTAAAAACTGTGTTCAAAAAAGTCCACAAATGACTCCCAATTAGTCAGAATCATGTCAATTACCAGTCCACAGTTATTGTTTAATGCATCTAGAGTGAAAGGGATTCAATTCTGTGGCATTGCTTTTTTGACAAAACTGCTGCTGGAAAGACAATTCAAACATGCCATTATCGAGTGGTTTTCACGTCAGCATTACAATTACCAGAAAGGTTGGGCCAAAATTGTTCTTTCCTCTAGTTTTCAAAACAGAAAAGAAGAAAGTTTAGCATGTACTAAGTGTGGATTGAGAATTTTGATTTTCGACCATTTTTGACAGGCGCGCGGCTTAGCAAAAACGGCAAAATTGGGTCAAATTTGTTTTTCCAGGAAACAGCAAAACAACACCTTTCCTGCACTGCAGATACATCCTAAAGCACAGCAAAGGCATTAGAAAATGTGCAGGTGTTGTTCCAACACTAACCCTAACCCTAGCTCGGACACTTTTGGAACAGACTTCCAAATCCCTGCTTTAAAAACTGTGTTCAAAAAAGTCCACAAAGGACTCCCAATTAGTCAGAATCATGTCAATTACCAGTCCACAGTTATTGTTTAATGCATCTAGAGTGAAAGGGATTCAATTCTGTGGCATTGCTTTTTTGACAAAACTGCTGCTGGAAAGACATTTCAAACATGCCATTATCGAGTGGTTTTCACGTCAGCATTACAATTACCAGAAAGGTTGGGCCAAAATTGTTCTTTCCTCTAGTTTTCAAAACAGAAAAGAAGAAAGTTTAGCATGTACTAAGTGTGGATTGAGAATTTTGATTTTAGACCATTTTTGACAGGCGCGCGGCTTAGCAAAAATGGCAAAATTGGGTCAAATTTGTTTTTCCAGGAAACAGCAAAACAACACCTTTCCTGCACTGCAGATACATCCTAAAGCACAGCAAAGGCATTAGAAAATGTGCAGGTGTTGTTCCAACACTAACCCTAACCCTAGCTCGGACACTTTTGGAACAGACTTCCAAATCCCTGCTTTAAAAACTGTGTTCAAAAAAGTCCACAAATGACTCCCAATTAGTCAGAATCATGTCAATTACCAGTCCACAGTTATTGTTTAATGCATCTAGAGTGAAAGGGATTCAATTCTGTGGCATTGCTTTTTTGACAAAACTGCTGCTGGAAAGACAAATCAAACATGCCATTATCGAGTGGTTTTCACGTCAGCATTACAATTACCAGAAAGGTTGGGCCAAAATTGTTCTTTCCTCTAGTTTTCAAAACAGAAAAGAAGAAAGTTTAGCATGTACTAAGTGTGGATTGAGAATTTTGATTTTCGACCATTTTTGACAGGCGCGCGGCTTAGCAAAAACGGCAAAATTGGGTCAAATTTGTTTTTCCAGGAAACAGCAAAACAACACCTTTCCTGCACTGCAGATACATCCTAAAGCACAGCAAAGGCATTAGAAAATGTGCAGGTGTTGTTCCAACACTAACCCTAACCCTAGCTCGGACACTTTTGGAACAGACTTCCAAATCCCTGCTTTAAAAACTGTGTTCAAAAAAGTCCACAAAGGACTCCCAATTAGTCAGAATCATGTCAATTACCAGTCCACAGTTATTGTTTAATGCATCTAGAGTGAAAGGGATTCAATTCTGTGGCATTGCTTTTTTGACAAAACTGCTGCTGGAAAGACATTTCAAACATGCCATTATCGAGTGGTTTTCACGTGAGCATTACAATTACCAGAAAGGTTGGGCCAAAATTGTTCTTTCCTCTAGTTTTCAAAACAGAAAAGAAGAAAGTTTAGCATGTACAAAGTGTGGATTGAGAATTTTGATTTTCGACCATTTTTGACAGGCGCGCGGCTTAGCAAAAACGGCAAAATTGGGTCAAATTTGTTTTTCCAGGAAACAGCAAAACAACACCTTTCCTGCACTGCAGGTACATCCTAAAGCACAGCAAAGGCATTCGAAAATGTGTAGGTGTTGTTCCAACACTAACCCTAACCCTAGCTCGGACACTTTTGGAACAGACTTCCAAATCCCTGCTTTAAAAACTGTGTTCAAAAAAGTCCACAAATGACTCCCAATTAGTCAGAATCATGTCAATTACCAGTCCACAGTTATTGTTTAATGCATCTAGAGTGAAAGGGATTCAATTCTGTGGCATTGCTTTTTTGACAAAACTGCTGCTGGAAAGACATTTCAAACATGCCATTATCGAGTGGTTTTCACGTCAGCATTACAATTACCAGAAAGGTTGGGCCAAAATTGTTCTTTCCTCTAGTTTTCAAAACAGAAAAGAAGAAAGTTTAGCATGTACTAAGTGTGGATTGAGAATTTTGATTTTCGACCATTTTTGACAGGCGCGCGGCTTAGCAAAAATTTGCAAAATTGGGTCAAATTTGTTTTTCCAGGAAACAGCAAAAAAACACCTTTCCTGCACTGCAGATACATCCTAAAGCACAGCAAAGGCATTAGAAAATGTGCAGGTGTTGTTCCAACACTAACCCTAACCCTAGCTCGGACACTTTTGGAACAGACTTCCAAATCCCTGCTTTAAAAACTGTGTTCAAAAAAGTCCACAAAGGACTCCCAATTAGTCAGAATCATGTCAATTACCAGTCCACAGTTATTGTTTAATGCATCTAGAGTGAAAGGGATTCAATTCTGTGGCATTGCTTTTTTGACAAAACTGCTGCTGGAAAGACATTTCAAACATGCCATTATCGAGTGGTTTTCACGTCAGCATTACAATTACCAGAAAGGTTGGGCCAAAATTGTTCTTTCCTCTAGTTTTCAAAACAGAAAAGAAGAAAGTTTAGCATGTACTAAGTGTGGATTGAGAATTTTGATTTTCGACCATTTTTGACAGGCGCGCGGCTTAGCAAAAACGGCAAAATTGGGTCAAATTTGTTTTTCCAGGAAACAGCAAAACAACACCTTTCCTGCACTGCAGATACATCCTAAAGCACAGCAAAGGCATTAGAAAATGTGCAGGTGTTGTTCCAACACTAACCCTAACCCTAGCTCGGACACTTTTGGAACAGACTTCCAAATCCCTGCTTTAAAAACTGTGTTCAAAAAAGTCCACAAAGGACTCCCAATTAGTCAGAATCATGTCAATTACCAGTCCACAGTTATTGTTTAATGCATCTAGAGTGAAAGGGATTCAATTCTGTGGCATTGCTTTTTTGACAAAACTGCTGCTGGAAAGACATTTCAAACATGCCATTATCGAGTGGTTTTCACGTCAGCATTACAATTACCAGAAAGGTTGGGCCAAAATTGTTCTTTCCTCTAGTTTTCAAAACAGAAAAGAAGAAAGTTTAGCATGTACTAAGTGTGGATTGAGAATTTTGATTTTAGACCATTTTTGACAGGCGCGCGGCTTAGCAAAAATGGCAAAATTGGGTCAAATTTGTTTTTCCAGGAAACAGCAAAACAACACCTTTCCTGCACTGCAGATACATCCTAAAGCACAGCAAAGGCATTAGAAAATGTGCAGGTGTTGTTCCAACACTAACCCTAACCCTAGCTCGGACACTTTTGGAACAGACTTCCAAATCCCTGCTTTAAAAACTGTGTTCAAAAAAGTCCACAAATGACTCCCAATTAGTCAGAATCATGTCAATTACCAGTCCACAGTTATTGTTTAATGCATCTAGAGTGAAAGGGATTCAATTCTGTGGCATTGCTTTTTTGACAAAACTGCTGCTGGAAAGACATTTCAAACATGCCATTATCGAGTGGTTTTCACGTGAGCATTACAATTACCAGAAAGGTTGGGCCAAAATTGTTCTTTCCTCTAGTTTTCAAAACAGAAAAGAAGAAAGTTTAGCATGTACTAAGTGTGGATTGAGAATTTTGATTTTCGACAATTTTTGACAGGCGCGCGGCTTAGCAAAAACGGCAAAATTGGGTCAAATTTTTTTTTCCAGGAAACAGCAAAACAACACCTTTCCTGCACTGCAGATACATCCTAAAGCACAGCAAAGGCATTCGAAAATGTGCAGGTGTTGTTCCAACACTAACCCTAACCCTAGCTCGGACACTTTTGGAACAGACTTCCAAATCCCTGCTTTAAAAACTGTGTTCAAAAAAGTCCACAAAGGACTCCCAATTAGTCAGAATCATGTCAATTACCAGTCCACAGTTATTGTTTAATGCATCTAGAGTGAAAGGGATTCAATTCTGTGGCATTGCTTTTTTGACAAAACTGCTGCTGGAAAGACATTTCAAACATGCCATTATCGAGTGGTTTTCACGTCAGCATTACAATTACCAGAAAGGTTGGGCCAAAATTGTTCTTTCCTCTAGTTTTCAAAACAGAAAAGAAGAAAGTTTAGCATGTACAAAGTGTGGATTGAGAATTTTGATTTTCGACCATTTTTGACAGGCGCGCGGCTTAGCAAAAACGGCAAAATTGGGTCAAATTTGTTTTTCCAGGAAACAGCAAAACAACACCTTCCTGCACTGCAGGTACATCCTAAAGCACAGCAAAGGCATTCGAAAATGTGTAGGTGTTGTTCCAACACTAACCCTAACCCTAGCTCGGACACTTTTGGAACAGACTTCCAAATCCCTGCTTTAAAAACTGTGTTCAAAAAAGTCCACAAATGACTCCCAATTAGTCAGAATCATGTCAATTACCAGTCCACAGTTATTGTTTAATGCATCTAGAGTGAAAGGGATTCAATTCTGTGGCATTGCTTTTTTGACAAAACTGCTGCTGGAAAGACATTTCAAACATGCCATTATCGAGTGGTTTTCACGTCAGCATTACAATTACCAGAAAGGTTGGGCCAAAATTGTTCTTTCCTCTAGTGTTCAAAACAGAAAAGAAGAAAGTTTAGCATGTACTAAGTGTGGATTGAGAATTTTGATTTTCGACCATTTTTGACAGGCGCGCGGCTTAGCAAAAACGGCAAAATTGGGTCAAATTTGTTTTTCCAGGAAACAGCAAAACAACACCTTTCCTGCACTGCAGATACATCCTAAAGCACAGCAAAGGCATTAGAAAATGTGCAGGTGTTGTTCCAACACTAACCCTAACCCTAGCTCGGACACTTTTGGAACAGACTTCCAAATCCCTGCTTTAAAAACTGTGTTCAAAAAAGTCCACAAAGGACTCCCAATTAGTCAGAATCATGTCAATTACCAGTCCACAGTTATTGTTTAATGCATCTAGAGTGAAAGGGATTCAATTCTGTGGCATTGCTTTTTTGACAAAACTGCTGCTGGAAAGACATTTCAAACATGCCATTATCGAGTGGTTTTCACGTCAGCATTACAATTACCAGAAAGGTTGGGCCAAAATTGTTCTTTCCTCTAGTTTTCAAAACAGAAAAGAAGAAAGTTTAGCATGTACTAAGTGTGGAATGAGAATTTTGATTTTCGACCATTTTTGACAGGCGCGCGGCTTAGCAAAAACGGCAAAATTGGGTCAAATTTGTTTTTCCAGGAAACAGCAAAACAACACCTTTCCTGCACTGAAGATACATCCTAAAGCACAGCAAAGGCATTAGAAAATGTGCAGGTGTTGTTCCAACACTAACCCTAACCCTAGCTCGGACACTTTTGGAACAGACTTCCAAATCCCTGCTTTAAAAACTGTGTTCAAAAAAGTCCACAAAGGACTCCCAATTAGTCAGAATCATGTCAATTACCAGTCCACAGTTATTGTTTAATGCATCTAGAGTGAAAGGGATTCAATTCTGTGGCATTGCTTTTTTGACAAAACTGCTGCTGGAAAGACATTTCAAACATGCCATTATCGAGTGGTTTTCACGTCAGCATTACAATTACCAGAAAGGTTGGGCCAAAATTGTTCTTTCCTCTAGTTTTCAAAACAGAAAAGAAGAAAGTTTAGCATGTACAAAGTGTGGATTGAGAATTTTGATTTTCGACCATTTTTGACAGGCGCGCGGCTTAGCAAAAACGGCAAAATTGGGTCAAATTTGTTTTTCCAGGAAACAGCAAAACAACACCTTTCCTGCACTGCAGGTACATCCTAAAGCACAGCAAAGGCATTCGAAAATGTGTAGGTGTTGTTCCAACACTAACCCTAACCCTAGCTCGGACACTTTTGGAACAGACTTCCAAATCCCTGCTTTAAAAACTGTGTTCAAAAAAGTCCACAAAGGACTCCCAATTAGTCAGAATCATGTCAATTACCAGTCCACAGTTATTGTTTAATGCATCTAGAGTGAAAGGGATTCAATTCTGTGGCATTGCTTTTTTGACAAAACTGCTGCTGGAAAGACATTTCAAACATGCCATTATCGAGTGGTTTTCACGTCAGCATTACAATTACCAGAAAGGTTGGGCCAAAATTGTTCTTTCCTCTAGTTTTCAAAACAGAAAAGAAGAAAGTTTAGCATGTACAAAGTGTGGATTGAGAATTTTGATTTTCGACCATTTTTGACAGGCGCGCGGCTTAGCAAAAACGGCAAAATTGGGTCAAATTTGTTTTTCCAGGAAACAGCAAAACAACACCTTTCCTGCACTGAAGATACATCCTAAAGCACAGCAAAGGCATTAGAAAATGTGCAGGTGTTGTTCCAACACTAACCCTAACCCTAGCTCGGACACTTTTGGAACAGACTTCCAAATCCCTGCTTTAAAAACTGTGTTCAAAAAAGTCCACAAAGGACTCCCAATTAGTCAGAATCATGTCAATTACCAGTCCACAGTTATTGTTTAATGCATCTAGAGTGAAAGGGATTCAATTCTGTGGCATTGCTTTTTTGACAAAACTGCTGCTGGAAAGATATTTCAAACATGCCACTATCGAGTGGTTTTCACGTGAGCATTACAATTACCAGAAAGGTTGGGCCAAAATTGTTCTTTCCTCTAGTTTTCAAAACAGAAAAGAAGAAAGTTTAGCATGTACAAAGTGTGGATTGAGAATTTTGATTTTCGACCATTTTTGACAGGCGCGCGGCTTAGCAAAAACGGCAAAATTGGGTCAAATTTGTTTTTCCAGGAAACAGCAAAACAACACCTTTCCTGCACTGCAGGTACATCCTAAAGCACAGCAAAGGCATTCGAAAATGTGTAGGTGTTGTTCCAACACTAACCCTAACCCTAGCTCGGACACTTTTGGAAAAAACTTCCAAATCCATGCTTTAAAAACTGTGTTCAAAAAAGTCCACAAAGGACTCCCAATTAGTCAGAATCATGTCAATTACCAGTCCACAGTTATTGTTTAATGCATCTAGAGTGAAAGGGATTCAATTCTGTGGCATTGCTTTTTTGACAAAACTGCTGCTGGAAAGACATTTCAAACATGCCATTATCGAGTGGTTTTCACGTCAGCATTACAATTACCAGAAAGGTTGGGCCAAAATTGTTCTTTCCTCTAGTTTTCAAAACAGAAAAGAAGAAAGTTTAGCATGTACTAAGTGTGGAATGAGAATTTTGATTTTCGACCATTTTTGACAGGCGCGCGGCTTAGCAAAAACGGCAAAATTGGGTCAAATTTTTTTTTCCAGGAAACAGCAAAACAACACCTTTCCTGCACTGCAGATACATCCTAAAGCACAGCAAAGGCATTAGAAAATGTGCAGGTGTTGTTCCAACACTAACCCTAACCCTAGCTCGGACACTTTTGGAACAGACTTCCAAATCCCTGCTTTAAAAACTGTGTTCAAAAAAGTCCACAAATGACTCCCAATTAGTCAGAATCATGTCAATTACCAGTCCACAGTTATTGTTTAATGCATCTAGAGTGAAAGGGATTCAATTCTGTGGCATTGCTTTTTTGACAAAACTGCTGCTGGAAAGACATTTCAAACATGCCATTATCGAGTGGTTTTCACGTCAGCATTACAATTACCAGAAAGGTTGGGCCAAAATTGTTCTTTCCTCTAGTTTTCAAAACAGAAAAAAAGAAAGTTTAGCATGTACTAAGTGTGGATTGAGAATTTTGATTTTCGACCATTTTTGACAGGCGCGCGGCTTAGCAAAAACGGCAAAATTGGGTCAAATTTGTTTTTCCAGGAAACAGCAAAACAACACCTTTCCTGCACTGCAGATACATCCTAAAGCACAGCAAAGGCATTAGAAAATGTGCAGGTGTTGTTCCAACACTAACCCTAACCCTAGCTCGGACACTTTTGGAACAGACTTCCAAATCCCTGCTTTAAAAACTGTGTTCAAAAAAGTCCACAAAGGACTCCCAATTAGTCAGAATCATGTCAATTACCAGTCCACAGTTATTGTTTAATGCATCTAGAGTGAAAGGGATTCAATTCTGTGGCATTGCTTTTTTGACAAAACTGCTGCTGGAAAGACATTTCAAACATGCCATTATCGAGTGGTTTTCACGTCAGCATTACAATTACCAGAAAGGTTGGGCCAAAATTGTTCTTTCCTCTAGTTTTCAAAACAGAAAAGAAGAAAGTTTAGCATGTACAAAGTGTGGATTGAGAATTTTGATTTTCGACCATTTTTGACAGGCGCGCGGCTTAGCAAAAACGGCAAAATTGGGTCAAATTTGTTTTTCCAGGAAACAGCAAAACAACACCTTTCCTGCACTGAAGATACATCCTAAAGCACAGCAAAGGCATTAGAAAATGTGCAGGTGTTGTTCCAACACTAACCCTAACCCTAGCTCGGACACTTTTGGAACAGACTTCCAAATCCCTGCTTTAAAAACTGTGTTCAAAAAAGTCCACAAAGGACTCCCAATTAGTCAGAATCATGTCAATTACCAGTCCACAGTTATTGTTTAATGCATCTAGAGTGAAAGGGATTAAATTCTGTGGCATTGCTTTTTTGACAAAACTGCTGCTGGAAAGACATTTCAAACATGCCATTATCGAGTGGTTTTCACGTCAGCATTACAATTACCAGAAAGGTTGGGCCAAAATTGTTCTTTCCTCTAGTTTTCAAAACAGAAAAGAAGAAAGTTTAGCATGTACAAAGTGTGGATTGAGAATTTTGATATTCGACAATTTTTGACAGGCGCGCGGCTTAGCAAAAACGGCAAAATTGGGTCAAATTTGTTTTTCCAGGAAACAGCAAAACAACACCTTTCCTGCACTGCAGGTACATCCTAAAGCACAGCAAAGGCATTCGAAAATGTGTAGGTGTTGTTCCAACACTAACCCTAACCCTAGCTCGGACACTTTTGGAAAAAACTTCCAAATCCATGCTTTAAAAACTGTGTTCAAAAAAGTCCACAAAGGACTCCCAATTAGTCAGAATCATGTCAATTACCAGTCCACAGTTATTGTTTAATGCATCTAGAGTGAAAGGGATTCAATTCTGTGGCATTGCTTTTTTGACAAAACTGCTGCTGGAAAGACATTTCAAACATGCCATTATCGAGTGGTTTTCACGTCAGCATTACAATTACCAGAAAGGTTGGGCCAAAATTGTTCTTTCCTCTAGTTTTCAAAACAGAAAAGAAGAAAGTTTAGCATGTACAAAGTGTGGATTGAGAATTTTGATATTCGACAATTTTTGACAGGCGCGCGGCTTAGCAAAAACGGCAAAATTGGGTCAAATTTGTTTTTCCAGGAAACAGCAAAACAACACCTTTCCTGCACTGCAGGTACATCCTAAAGCACAGCAAAGGCATTCGAAAATGTGTAGGTGTTGTTCCAACACTAACCCTAACCCTAGCTCGGACACTTTTGGAAAAAACTTCCAAATCCATGCTTTAAAAACTGTGTTCAAAAAAGTCCACAAAGGACTCCCAATTAGTCAGAATCATGTCAATTACCAGTCCACAGTTATTGTTTAATGCATCTAGAGTGAAAGGGATTCAATTCTGTGGCATTGCTTTTTTGACAAAACTGCTGCTGGAAAGACATTTCAAACATGCCATTATCGAGTGGTTTTCACGTCAGCATTACAATTACCAGAAAGGTTGGGCCAAAATTGTTCTTTCCTCTAGTTTTCAAAACAGAAAAGAAGAAAGTTTAGCATGTACAAAGTGTGGATTGAGAATTTTGATTTTCGACCATTTTTGACAGGCGCGCGGCTTAGCAAAAACGGCAAAATTGGGTCAAATTTGTTTTTCCAGGAAACAGCAAAACAACACCTTTCCTGCACTGCAGATACATCCTAAAGCACAGCAAAGGCATTAGAAAATGTGCAGGTGTTGTTCCAACACTAACCCTAACCCTAGCTCGGACACTTTTGGAACAGACTTCCAAATCCCTGCTTTAAAAACTGTGTTCAAAAAAGTCCACAAAGGACTCCCAATTAGTCAGAATCATGTCAATTACCAGTCCACAGTTATTGTTTAATGCATCTAGAGTGAAAGGGATTCAATTCTGTGGCATTGCTTTTTTGACAAAACTGCTGCTGGAAAGACATTTCAAACATGCCATTATCGAGTGGTTTTCACGTCAGCATTACAATTACCAGAAAGGTTGGGCCAAAATTGTTCTTTCCTCTAGTTTTCAAAACAGAAAAGAAGAAAGTTTAGCATGTACAAAGTGTGGATTGAGAATTTTGATATTCGACCATTTTTGACAGGCGCGCGGCTTAGCAAAAACGGCAAAATTGGGTCAAATTTGTTTTTCCAGGAAACAGCAAAACAACACCTTTCCTGCACTGCAGGTACATCCTAAAGCACAGCAAAGGCATTAGAAAATGTGCAGGTGTTGTTCCAACACTAACCCTAACCCTAGCTCGGACACTTTTGGAACAGACTTCCAAATCCATGCTTTAAAAACTGTGTTCAAAAAAGTCCACAAAGGACTCCCAATTAGTCAGAATCATGTCAATTACCAGTCCACAGTTATTGTTTAATGCATCTAGAGTGAAAGGGATTCAATTCTGTGGCATTGCTTTTTTGACAAAACTGCTGCTGGAAAGACATTTCAAACATGCCATTATCGAGTGGTTTTCACGTCAGCATTACAATTACCAGAAAGGTTGGGCCAAAATTGTTCTTTCCTCTAGTTTTCAAAACAGAAAAGAAGAAAGTTTAGCATGTACAAAGTGTGGATTGAGAATTTTGATTTTCGACCATTTTTGACAGGCGCGCGGCTTAGCAAAAACGGCAAAATTGGGTCAAATTTGTTTTTCCAGGAAACAGCAAAACAACACCTTTCCTGCACTGCAGATACATCCTAAAGCACAGCAAAGGCATTAGAAAATGTGCAGGTGTTGTTCCAACACTAACCCTAACCCTAGCTCGGACACTTTTGGAACAGACTTCCAAATCCCTGCTTTAAAAACTGTGTTCAAAAAAGTCCACAAAGGACTCCCAATTAGTCAGAATCATGTCAATTACCAGTCCACAGTTATTGTTTAATGCATCTAGAGTGAAAGGGATTCAATTCTGTGGCATTGCTTTTTTGACAAAACTGCTGCTGGAAAGACATTTCAAACATGCCATTATCGAGTGGTTTTCACGTCAGCATTACAATTACCAGAAAGGTTGGGCCAAAATTGTTCTTTCCTCTAGTTTTCAAAACAGAAAAGAAGAAAGTTTAGCATGTACAAAGTGTGGATTGAGAATTTTGATATTCGACCATTTTTGACAGGCGCGCGGCTTAGCAAAAACGGCAAAATTGGGTCAAATTTGTTTTTCCAGGAAACAGCAAAACAACACCTTTCCTGCACTGCAGGTACATCCTAAAGCACAGCAAAGGCATTAGAAAATGTGCAGGTGTTGTTCCAACACTAACCCTAACCCTAGCTCGGACACTTTTGGAACAGACTTCCAAATCCCTGCTTTAAAAACTGTGTTCAAAAAAGTCCACAAAGGACTCCCAATTAGTCAGAATCATGTCAATTACCAGTCCACAGTTATTGTTTAATGCATCTAGAGTGAAAGGGATTCAATTCTGTGGCATTGCTTTTTTGACAAAACTGCTGCTGGAAAGACATTTCAAACATGCCATTATCGAGTGGTTTTCACGTCAGCATTACAATTACTAGAAAGGTTGGGCCAAAATTGTTCTTTCCTCTAGTTTTCAAAACAGAAAAGAAGAAAGTTTAGCATGTACAAAGTGTGGATTGAGAATTTTGATTTTCGACCATTTTTGACAGGCGCGCGGCTTAGCAAAAACGGCAAAATTGGGTCAAATTTGTTTTTCCAGGAAACAGCAAAACAACACCTTTCCTGCACTGCAGGTACATCCTAAAGCACAGCAAAGGCATTTGAAAATGTGTAGGTGTTGTTCCAACACTAACCCTAACCCTAGCTCGGACACTTTTGGAAAAAACTTCCAAATCCATGCTTTAAAAACTGTGTTCAAAAAAGTCCACAAAGGACTCCCAATTAGTCAGAATCATGTCAATTACCAGTCCACAGTTATTGTTTAATGCATCTAGAGTGAAAGGGATTCAATTCTGTGGCATTGCTTTTTTGACAAAACTGCTGCTGGAAAGACATTTCAAACATGCCATTATCGAGTGGTTTTCACGTCAGCATTACAATTACCAGAAAGGTTGGGCCAAAATTGTTCTTTCCTCTAGTTTTCAAAACAGAAAAGAAGAAAGTTTAGCATGTACTAAGTGTGGAATGAGAATTTTGATTTTCGACCATTTTTGACAGGCGCGCGGCTTAGCAAAAACGGCAAAATTGGGTCAAATTTGTTTTTCCAGGAAACAGCAAAACAACACCTTTCCTGCACTGCAGGTACATCCTAAAGCACAGCAAAGGCATTAGAAAATGTGCAGGTGTTGTTCCAACACTAACCCTAACCCTAGCTCGGACACTTTTGGAACAGACTTCCAAATCCCTGCTTTAAAAACTGTGTTCAAAAAAGTCCACAAAGGACTCCCAATTAGTCAGAATCATGTCAATTACCAGTCCACAGTTATTGTTTAATGCATCTAGAGTGAAAGGGATTCAATTCTGTGGCATTGCTTTTTTGACAAAACTGCTGCTGGAAAGACATTTCAAACATGCCATTATCGAGTGGTTTTCACGTCAGCATTACAATTACCAGAAAGGTTGGGCCAAAATTGTTCTTTCCTCTAGTTTTCAAAACAGAAAAGAAGAAAGTTTAGCATGTACAAAGTGTGGATTGAGAATTTTGATTTTCGACCATTTTTGACAGGCGCGCGGCTTAGCAAAAACGGCAAAATTGGGTCAAATTTGTTTTTCCAGGAAACAGCAAAACAACACCTTTCCTGCACTGCAGGTACATCCTAAAGCACAGCAAAGGCATTCGAAAATGTGTAGGTGTTGTTCCAACACTAACCCTAACCCTAGCTCGGACACTTTTGGAAAAAACTTCCAAATCCATGCTTTAAAAACTGTGTTCAAAAAAGTCCACAAAGGACTCCCAATTAGTCAGAATCATGTCAATTACCAGTCCACAGTTATTGTTTAATGCATCTAGAGTGAAAGGGATTCAATTCTGTGGCATTGCTTTTTTGACAAAACTGCTGCTGGAAAGACATTTCAAACATGCCATTATCGAGTGGTTTTCACTTCAGCATTACAATTACCAGAAAGGTTGGGCCAAAATTGTTCTTTCCTCTAGTTTTCAAAACAGAAAAGAAGAAAGTTTAGCATGTACTAAGTGTGGAATGAGAATTTTGATTTTCGACCATTTTTGACAGGCGCGCGGCTTAGCAAAAACGGCAAAATTGGGTCAAATTTGTTTTTCCAGGAAACAGCAAAACAACACCTTTCCTGCACTGCAGATACATCCTAAAGCACAGCAAAGGCATTAGAAAATGTGCAGGTGTTGTTCCAACACTAACCCTAACCCTAGCTCGGACACTTTTGGAACAGACTTCCAAATCCCTGCTTTAAAAACTGTGTTCAAAAAAGTCCACAAAGGACTCCCAATTAGTCAGAATCATGTCAATTACCAGTCCACAGTTATTGTTTAATGCATCTAGAGTGAAAGGGATTCAATTCTGTGGCATTGCTTTTTTGACAAAACTGCTGCTGGAAAGACATTTCAAACATGCCATTATCGAGTGGTTTTCACGTCAGCATTACAATTACTAGAAAGGTTGGGCCAAAATTGTTCTTTCCTCTAGTTTTCAAAACAGAAAAGAAGAAAGTTTAGCATGTACTAAGTGTGGAATGAGAATTTTGATTTTCGACCATTTTTGACAGGCGCGCGGCTTAGCAAAAACGGCAAAATTGGGTCAAATTTGTTTTTCCAGGAAACAGCAAAACAACACCTTTCCTGCACTGCAGATACATCCTAAAGCACAGCAAAGGCATTAGAAAATGTGCAGGTGTTGTTCCAACACTAACCCTAACCCTAGCTCGGACACTTTTGGAACAGACTTCCAAATCCCTGCTTTAAAAACTGTGTTCAAAAAAGTCCACAAAGGACTCCCAATTAGTCAGAATCATGTCAATTACCAGTCCACAGTTATTGTTTAATGCATCTAGAGTGAAAGGGATTAAATTCTGTGGCATTGCTTTTTTGACAAAACTGCTGCTGGAAAGACATTTCAAACATGCCATTATCGAGTGGTTTTCACGTCAGCATTACAATTACCAGAAAGGTTGGGCCAAAATTGTTCTTTCCTCTAGTTTTCAAAACAGAAAAGAAGAAAGTTTAGCATGTACAAAGTGTGGATTGAGAATTTTGATATTCGACCATTTTTGACAGGCGCGCGGCTTAGCAAAAACGGCAAAATTGGGTCAAATTTGTTTTTCCAGGAAACAGCAAAACAACACCTTTCCTGCACTGCAGGTACATCCTAAAGCACAGCAAAGGCATTCGAAAATGTGTAGGTGTTGTTCCAACACTAACCCTAACCCTAGCTCGGACACTTTTGGAACAGACTTCCAAATCCCTGCTTTAAAAACTGTGTTCAAAAAAGTCCACAAAGGACTCCCAATTAGTCAGAATCATGTCAATTACCAGTCCACAGTTATTGTTTAATGCATCTAGAGTGAAAGGGATTCAATTCTGTGGCATTGCTTTTTTGACAAAACTGCTGCTGGAAAGACATTTCAAACATGCCATTATCGAGTGGTTTTCACGTCAGCATTACAATTACTAGAAAGGTTGGGCCAAAATTGTTCTTTCCTCTAGTTTTCAAAACAGAAAAGAAGAAAGTTTAGCATGTACAAAGTGTGGATTGAGAATTTTGATTTTCGACCATTTTTGACAGGCGCGCGGCTTAGCAAAAACGGCAAAATTGGGTCAAATTTGTTTTTCCAGGAAACAGCAAAACAACACCTTTCCTGCACTGCAGGTACATCCTAAAGCACAGCAAAGGCATTCGAAAATGTGCAGGTGTTGTTCCAACACTAACCCTAACCCTAGCTCGGACACTTTTGGAACAGACTTCCAAATCCCTGCTTTAAAAACTGTGTTCAAAAAAGTCCACAAAGGACTCCCAATTAGTCAGAATCATGTCAATTACCAGTCCACAGTTATTGTTTAATGCATCTAGAGTGAAAGGGATTCAATTCTGTGGCATTGCTTTTTTGACAAAACTGCTGCTGGAAAGACATTTCAAACATGCCATTATCGAGTGGTTTTCACGTCAGCATTACAATTACCAGAAAGGTTGGGCCAAAATTGTTCTTTCCTCTAGTTTTCAAAACAGAAAAGAAGAAAGTTTAGCATGTACAAAGTGTGGATTGAGAATTTTGATATTCGACCATTTTTGACAGGCGCGCGGCTTAGCAAAAACGGCAAAATTGGGTCAAATTTGTTTTTCCAGGAAACAGCAAAACAACACCTTTCCTGCACTGCAGGTACATCCTAAAGCACAGCAAAGGCATTAGAAAATGTGCAGGTGTTGTTCCAACACTAACCCTAACCCTAGCTCGGACACTTTTGGAACAGACTTCCAAATCCATGCTTTAAAAACTGTGTTCAAAAAAGTCCACAAAGGACTCCCAATTAGTCAGAATCATGTCAATTACCAGTCCACAGTTATTGTTTAATGCATCTAGAGTGAAAGGGATTCAATTCTGTGGCATTGCTTTTTTGACAAAACTGCTGCTGGAAAGACATTTCAAACATGCCATTATCGAGTGGTTTTCACGTCAGCATTACAATTACCAGAAAGGTTGGGCCAAAATTGTTCTTTCCTCTAGTTTTCAAAACAGAAAAGAAGAAAGTTTAGCATGTACAAAGTGTGGATTGAGAATTTTGATTTTCGACCATTTTTGACAGGCGCGCGGCTTAGCAAAAACGGCAAAATTGGGTCAAATTTGTTTTTCCAGGAAACAGCAAAACAACACCTTTCCTGCACTGCAGATACATCCTAAAGCACAGCAAAGGCATTAGAAAATGTGCAGGTGTTGTTCCAACACTAACCCTAACCCTAGCTCGGACACTTTTGGAACAGACTTCCAAATCCCTGCTTTAAAAACTGTGTTCAAAAAAGTCCACAAAGGACTCCCAATTAGTCAGAATCATGTCAATTACCAGTCCACAGTTATTGTTTAATGCATCTAGAGTGAAAGGGATTCAATTCTGTGGCATTGCTTTTTTGACAAAACTGCTGCTGGAAAGACATTTCAAACATGCCATTATCGAGTGGTTTTCACGTCAGCATTACAATTACCAGAAAGGTTGGGCCAAAATTGTTCTTTCCTCTAGTTTTCAAAACAGAAAAGAAGAAAGTTTAGCATGTACAAAGTGTGGATTGAGAATTTTGATATTCGACCATTTTTGACAGGCGCGCGGCTTAGCAAAAACGGCAAAATTGGGTCAAATTTGTTTTTCCAGGAAACAGCAAAACAACACCTTTCCTGCACTGCAGGTACATCCTAAAGCACAGCAAAGGCATTAGAAAATGTGCAGGTGTTGTTCCAACACTAACCCTAACCCTAGCTCGGACACTTTTGGAACAGACTTCCAAATCCATGCTTTAAAAACTGTGTTCAAAAAAGTCCACAAAGGACTCCCAATTAGTCAGAATCATGTCAATTACCAGTCCACAGTTATTGTTTAATGCATCTAGAGTGAAAGGGATTCAATTCTGTGGCATTGCTTTTTTGACAAAACTGCTGCTGGAAAGACATTTCAAACATGCCATTATCGAGTGGTTTTCACGTCAGCATTACAATTACCAGAAAGGTTGGGCCAAAATTGTTCTTTCCTCTAGTTTTCAAAACAGAAAAGAAGAAAGTTTAGCATGTACTAAGTGTGGAATGAGAATTTTGATTTTCGACCATTTTTGACAGGCGCGCGGCTTAGCAAAAACGGCAAAATTGGGTCAAATTTGTTTTTCCAGGAAACAGCAAAACAACACCTTTCCTGCACTGCAGATACATCCTAAAGCACAGCAAAGGCATTAGAAAATGTGCAGGTGTTGTTCCAACACTAACCCTAACCCTAGCTCGGACACTTTTGGAACAGACTTCCAAATCCCTGCTTTAAAAACTGTGTTCAAAAAAGTCCACAAAGGACTCCCAATTAGTCAGAATCATGTCAATTACCAGTCCACAGTTATTGTTTAATGCATCTAGAGTGAAAGGGATTCAATTCTGTGGCATTGCTTTTTTGACAAAACTGCTGCTGGAAAGACATTTCAAACATGCCATTATCGAGTGGTTTTCACGTCAGCATTACAATTACTAGAAAGGTTGGGCCAAAATTGTTCTTTCCTCTAGTTTTCAAAACAGAAAAGAAGAAAGTTTAGCATGTACAAAGTGTGGATTGAGAATTTTGATTTTCGACCATTTTTGACAGGCGCGCGGCTTAGCAAAAACGGCAAAATTGGGTCAAATTTGTTTTTCCAGGAAACAGCAAAACAACACCTTTCCTGCACTGCAGGTACATCCTAAAGCACAGCAAAGGCATTTGAAAATGTGTAGGTGTTGTTCCAACACTAACCCTAACCCTAGCTCGGACACTTTTGGAAAAAACTTCCAAATCCATGCTTTAAAAACTGTGTTCAAAAAAGTCCACAAAGGACTCCCAATTAGTCAGAATCATGTCAATTACCAGTCCACAGTTATTGTTTAATGCATCTAGAGTGAAAGGGATTCAATTCTGTGGCATTGCTTTTTTGACAAAACTGCTGCTGGAAAGACATTTCAAACATGCCATTATCGAGTGGTTTTCACGTCAGCATTACAATTACCAGAAAGGTTGGGCCAAAATTGTTCTTTCCTCTAGTTTTCAAAACAGAAAAGAAGAAAGTTTAGCATGTACTAAGTGTGGAATGAGAATTTTGATTTTCGACCATTTTTGACAGGCGCGCGGCTTAGCAAAAACGGCAAAATTGGGTCAAATTTGTTTTTCCAGGAAACAGCAAAACAACACCTTTCCTGCACTGCAGGTACATCCTAAAGCACAGCAAAGGCATTAGAAAATGTGCAGGTGTTGTTCCAACACTAACCCTAACCCTAGCTCGGACACTTTTGGAACAGACTTCCAAATCCCTGCTTTAAAAACTGTGTTCAAAAAAGTCCACAAAGGACTCCCAATTAGTCAGAATCATGTCAATTACCAGTCCACAGTTATTGTTTAATGCATCTAGAGTGAAAGGGATTCAATTCTGTGGCATTGCTTTTTTGACAAAACTGCTGCTGGAAAGACATTTCAAACATGCCATTATCGAGTGGTTTTCACGTCAGCATTACAATTACCAGAAAGGTTGGGCCAAAATTGTTCTTTCCTCTAGTTTTCAAAACAGAAAAGAAGAAAGTTTAGCATGTACAAAGTGTGGATTGAGAATTTTGATTTTCGACCATTTTTGACAGGCGCGCGGCTTAGCAAAAACGGCAAAATTGGGTCAAATTTGTTTTTCCAGGAAACAGCAAAACAACACCTTTCCTGCACTGCAGGTACATCCTAAAGCACAGCAAAGGCATTCGAAAATGTGTAGGTGTTGTTCCAACACTAACCCTAACCCTAGCTCGGACACTTTTGGAAAAAACTTCCAAATCCATGCTTTAAAAACTGTGTTCAAAAAAGTCCACAAAGGACTCCCAATTAGTCAGAATCATGTCAATTACCAGTCCACAGTTATTGTTTAATGCATCTAGAGTGAAAGGGATTCAATTCTGTGGCATTGCTTTTTTGACAAAACTGCTGCTGGAAAGACATTTCAAACATGCCATTATCGAGTGGTTTTCACGTCAGCATTACAATTACCAGAAAGGTTGGGCCAAAATTGTTCTTTCCTCTAGTTTTCAAAACAGAAAAGAAGAAAGTTTAGCATGTACTAAGTGTGGAATGAGAATTTTGATTTTCGACCATTTTTGACAGGCGCGCGGCTTAGCAAAAACGGCAAAATTGGGTCAAATTTGTTTTTCCAGGAAACAGCAAAACAACACCTTTCCTGCACTGCAGATACATCCTAAAGCACAGCAAAGGCATTAGAAAATGTGCAGGTGTTGTTCCAACACTAACCCTAACCCTAGCTCGGACACTTTTGGAACAGACTTCCAAATCCCTGCTTTAAAAACTGTGTTCAAAAAAGTCCACAAAGGACTCCCAATTAGTCAGAATCATGTCAATTACCAGTCCACAGTTATTGTTTAATGCATCTAGAGTGAAAGGGATTCAATTCTGTGGCATTGCTTTTTTGACAAAACTGCTGCTGGAAAGACATTTCAAACATGCCATTATCGAGTGGTTTTCACGTCAGCATTACAATTACTAGAAAGGTTGGGCCAAAATTGTTCTTTCCTCTAGTTTTCAAAACAGAAAAGAAGAAAGTTTAGCATGTACAAAGTGTGGATTGAGAATTTTGATTTTCGACCATTTTTGACAGGCGCGCGGCTTAGCAAAAACGGCAAAATTGGGTCAAATTTGTTTTTCCAGGAAACAGCAAAACAACACCTTTCCTGCACTGCAGGTACATCCTAAAGCACAGCAAAGGCATTTGAAAATGTGTAGGTGTTGTTCCAACACTAACCCTAACCCTAGCTCGGACACTTTTGGAAAAAACTTCCAAATCCATGCTTTAAAAACTGTGTTCAAAAAAGTCCACAAAGGACTCCCAATTAGTCAGAATCATGTCAATTACCAGTCCACAGTTATTGTTTAATGCATCTAGAGTGAAAGGGATTCAATTCTGTGGCATTGCTTTTTTGACAAAACTGCTGCTGGAAAGACATTTCAAACATGCCATTATCGAGTGGTTTTCACGTCAGCATTACAATTACCAGAAAGGTTGGGCCAAAATTGTTCTTTCCTCTAGTTTTCAAAACAGAAAAGAAGAAAGTTTAGCATGTACTAAGTGTGGAATGAGAATTTTGATTTTCGACCATTTTTGACAGGCGCGCGGCTTAGCAAAAACGGCAAAATTGGGTCAAATTTGTTTTTCCAGGAAACAGCAAAACAACACCTTTCCTGCACTGCAGGTACATCCTAAAGCACAGCAAAGGCATTAGAAAATGTGCAGGTGTTGTTCCAACACTAACCCTAACCCTAGCTCGGACACTTTTGGAACAGACTTCCAAATCCCTGCTTTAAAAACTGTGTTCAAAAAAGTCCACAAAGGACTCCCAATTAGTCAGAATCATGTCAATTACCAGTCCACAGTTATTGTTTAATGCATCTAGAGTGAAAGGGATTCAATTCTGTGGCATTGCTTTTTTGACAAAACTGCTGCTGGAAAGACATTTCAAACATGCCATTATCGAGTGGTTTTCACGTCAGCATTACAATTACCAGAAAGGTTGGGCCAAAATTGTTCTTTCCTCTAGTTTTCAAAACAGAAAAGAAGAAAGTTTAGCATGTACAAAGTGTGGATTGAGAATTTTGATTTTCGACCATTTTTGACAGGCGCGCGGCTTAGCAAAAACGGCAAAATTGGGTCAAATTTGTTTTTCCAGGAAACAGCAAAACAACACCTTTCCTGCACTGCAGGTACATCCTAAAGCACAGCAAAGGCATTCGAAAATGTGTAGGTGTTGTTCCAACACTAACCCTAACCCTAGCTCG